>NC_140517.1:1590596-1716976 GCF_964339955.1 Pipistrellus hanaki | reverse complement strand
GGGCCCACGCTTCTTAACCACGGAGTCCTACTGCCTTTAAATCAGTGTGTGTGGACGTACGGGGTGAGGACCCCAGGCCAGAGTAAAGGCTACAGCGTGTGCCTCCCCAGGAGGAGGGGCGGTCCTGCCGGAAGCTAGTCCGCCCTTCCATGTCAGCGAACACGTCGGGGAGCTGGGCACACAGATGATGGGCCGTGGCAGCCGCCCGCCGGAGACGGAAGACTTATCTGCGGTATCTTGATGGATGTAAATGAATTCTATTGCTTGTCAAAACGCTATCAAGACCCCGATGGAATGAGCCTCCCTTTTTTTTTCTTCTTCTTCTCTCCCTTTCCAGGGTGAAGGGAGTGACGGGGGAGAGAGATGAATGCCGGAGACAGATTGCTTTGATTGGAAACGAAAACAAACAGGTTTCGGGGGAGGGAGGGGGGGCGGCTTTCATTCTCTGGGAGAGACCTTGGCATTCTCGCAGATACGTTCATGAATTAATCATCAGGGACCTGCCACGTGGGATAGATCGTGTGGTCTCAATGGCAGCCCACAGGAAAGGGGCCTCCAACTGGCACAGAGACACGGAGCCCTATGCCATAGCGGCCGCCCGGCATGACTTTTGTCCAGGAATCAAGTGGGTGGCATGTGTGTGTGTGTGTGTGTGTGTGTGTGTGAGTATGTGTGTGTATGTGTGTGTGTGCGTGTGTGTGTGTATGTGTGTGAGTATGTGTGTGTGCGTGTGTGTGTGTGTATGTGTGTGTGTGTGTATATGTGTGTGTGTGTGTGTGTGTGTGTGTGTGTGTGTGTGTGAGTGCGTCCCAGGCTGGAACTGTGTGGAAGCCACTCTGTGTGTCACCACCAAGCCCCGCCATTAAACACCCGCTAATGGAGTGGCCCCGTCTCCCGTCGACAGCCGGATCAACAGGGCGTCCCCGCGTCTATGTTATTAGCACTAATTAGGCCAATCAAGGCGGCGGAGGGCGAGGAGAGCCGAGGACGGCACAGGAGGAGGAACGCGGGGGGACCACTGCCCACCTCACACTGTCAAGATCCGGGTCCAAGCGGCCAATTAGTGCCGAGCAAGCCCTCCGGAGGGAGCACCAGGGAGCAGGCCGGCCGGGCGCAGGCAGGATGGCTTCACTCCGGCGACGCCCTAATTAAAACGTGAAGGTTGCTGATTATCGCACCATTAAACAAAGTGGCAGGGGCCGGAGACAGCTGTCCAGGAGCTGCTAGGCCTCACGTGACTAAAGCCCCTCCTGGCCTCCCAGGCCCTCCCTCCAGGCCAGGGGCGGGAGCTGTCCGTGGTGCTGACGAGCATCCCCAGCTAAAAAGCCTGTTGAGACAAGAGTGCTTCAAAGGGGGTGTTTCCAAAATCGGTGGATAGAGCATCAGCCTGCGGACTGAAAGGTCCCAGGTTCGATTCCGGTCAACGGCATGGACCTTGGTTGTAGGCACATCCCCAGTGGGGGTGTGCAGAAGGCAGCTGATTGACGTTTCTCTCTCATCGGTGTTTCTGACTCTCTATCCCTCTCCCTTCCTCTCTGTAAAAAATCAATAACATATATTATTTTTTTAAAAGGGGGTGTTTGGTGGAAACCGGTTAAGCTCAGTGGATAGCGCGTCAGCCTGTGGACTGAAGGATCCCAGGTTCGATTCCGGTCAAGGGCATGTGCTTTGGTTTCAGGCACATCCCCAGTAGGGGGTGTGCAAGAGGCAGCTGGTGGATGTTTCTCTCTCACCGATGTTTCTAACTCTCTATCCTTCTCCCTTCCTCTCTGTAAAAAAAAAATCAATATATATATATATATATATATATATATATATATATATTTAATAATAATAATAATAAAGGGGTGTTTCTCCTTCCTACTCTCCCGCCACCGCCCCATTGCCAGCCCTGAGACCCGCTCTCACTTTCCCCATCGCCTGTTTTCAAGCTAATTGCTGGGGGCGGGGGAGGTGGGGGGAAGACAGGGAGGGGGAGAATGGAGAAACCGCAGAGCCCCATTAGCTCCGGCCGCTGCCATCTTCATATACAGCTGCTGAAGCCGAGGTCTCCTGTGAGGTAACCTTTACCCCTTTGTCTGTCTGTCTTTGTTTCTTTTCTTTTCTTTTCTTTCCTTTCCCTGCTGTCTCCTTAAGGGCTTGACTGGCAGCTGAGCTCAGGCTTGACGCGCACCTAGGGCTGCTGTGTCTATTCAGAATGTCCGCAGGGGGGCGGGGAGAGGCTGGTAGACCAGCTGTCCCGGTGCCAGACCAGGAGAGTGTCTCTCAGCATCTGGGGGGTGTGAGGAGTTCCCGGAAAGTCGAGCTAGAGACTCTTATCTGCTGCAACCTTTAAGAGTGACCCTTTTTCCCCCCCCAAAAAAATGGTTTTTTAATTTATTTCAGAGAGGAAGGAAAGGGGGAGAGAGATCGAAATGTCAATGATGAGAGAGAATCATTGACCGGCTGCCTTCTGCACGCCCCCTGCTGAGGATGGAGCCCACGACCCGGGCATGAGTCAAACCCGGGACCCTTCAGTCCGCAGGCCAACTCTCTATCCACCAAGCCAAACCAGCTGGGGCTGGAGGTGGCCTTCTTTAAAGATTGCCTCTCCTCCTCTCTGCACCCTCTCCGAGGTGTTCCCTCATCAGCCTCTCTTCTCGCTTCTCTGTCTTCTCCGCAGACATCTGCTTCCTCTTCCGTCCTCCGCCAGCTCTTCTTTCTGTCTTTACTCTCCCTTTCCCATGCTCGTCTCCCGATACCGTATGTTCACCCTAATAAGAACAAATGTAAGGTTTTTGTTTGCTCACTCTTTGATTTTTACTGTAGATTCCTTATTTTGTTTTTATATGTTTTTATTGGTTTCAGAGAGAGGAAGGGAGAGGGAGGGTGAAGGGGAGAGTGAAAGGGAGAAGGAGAGGGAGAGGGAGAGGGAGAGGGAGAGGGACAGGGAGAGGGAGAGGGAGAGGGACAGGGACAGGGAGAGGGAGAGGGACAGGGAGAGGGACAGGGAGAGGGACAGGGAGAGGGACAGGGAGAGGGACAGGGAGAGGGACAGGGAGAGGGACAGGGAGAGGGACAGGGAGAGGGACAGGGAGAGGGAGATAGAACCATCAGAGTGCACACCCTAGCTGGTTTGGCTCAGTGGATGGAGCGTTGGCCTACAGACTCAGGGGTCCTGGGTTCAATCCCAGCAGGGCATATGCCTGGCTTTCTGGCTCAGTCCCCAGTAGGGGGTGTGCAGGAGACAGCCGATGTCTCTCTCTCTTCCTTTCCCTTCCTCTCTGAAATCAATAAAAATATTTTAAAAAAAGAAACATCAATGATGATAGAGAATCATGGATCAGCTGTCTCCTGCACACCCCCTACCGAGGATGGAGCCCACCACCCAGGCCTGTGCCCTGACCGGGAATCAAACCGCGGCCTCCTGGTCCATAGGTGGATGTTGAACCACTGAGCCACACCAGCCGGGCAGACGCTACATTCTTAGCATGATGCCTGGCAGGTGCTGAGACCTCAGTACACGGGAACTGCTGAGACAGCGGCCATGCCCACCACCACTGCCCTGTGGCTGCTCTTACCGTTTCTCCCGTCTGTCTGGGTGCCCCGACTCACTTCCCGCCCAATCCAAGTCCCATCTTCTCCGTGAAGTCTTCCCTGTTAGTGTTGTTCCCAAAGGCTTGCTTTAAACCTCTGCCCTCGCTGAAACCGGTGTGGCTCAGTGGATAGAGCGTTGGTCTGCGAACTGAAAGGTCCCGGGTTCGATTCTGGCCAAGGGCATGTACCTTGGTTGCTGGCACCTCCCCAGTAGGGGCTGTGCAGGAGACAGCTGGTCGATGTTTCTCTCTCACCGACATTTCTAGCTCTCTATCTCTCTCCCTTTCTCTCTGTAAAAAAAAAAAAAATCAATAAAATATATAAAATAAAATAAAATAAACCTCTGCCCCTGATGGCGATGGGGATAGCACGCTGTACCCAAGCTTTCCCTGAGACTGGAGCTCCCTGCGGTCCGGGGCCTCCTGTGGCTGGACAGCCTGCTGGGCCCGGAGCCCAGCCCAGTGCCGGCGTGAAGCAGGCGTCCACTGTCACTGTTCTTGAGCGGCGAGTCCGTGTCCTGAGATACACGCGTGTCAGAGGGCCCAGTGCGTGCCCTTTCCCCATACGGAATCCCATCGCTCTGAGGCCGGGCTGTAATTTTCCGTGTCAGTCAGCCCTGTCTTCCCGGGAAAATTGAATGCACGGGTCCTCGGAGTGATCTTTTTAAAATGTAAATTGGATCCTTTTATTCCTCTGCTGGACCCCCTCCCAGCGACTTCTCCTCACCCTTAAAATCAAACCTGGGTCCTCGCTGCAGCCCAGAAGGCCCTGTGAGTCCGGGTCCTGGCTCTCTCGTTTTATCCTGAGTTCCTTTTCAACCCACTCCCGCCACCTACCCCCCCCCCCCCCAAGCCCCGCACGCCTTCCTTCTGATCCGCGATTCCCCAAGATCGGGCCCGCTGACCGCCTTTGTCCTCACCATCCCCTGTTCCTAAGATCCTTTCCCCAAGGGTATTCCCCTCAAAGCTGCCCTCCCCCACCCCTATTCCCACCACACACACACACACACACACACACACACACTCACTCAGAACCAAGCTCCATGGGGCCCATCAGCCTCCAGGTCTCGTCCACCATCCCTCGGTCCAGGGCTCGGTTCTCCAGAAAACACACTGAGCTGGGGACCTGTTTGAAGGACGTTCACAGGTCTGGGGCTGGGGGTGGGGTGCAGGGAGCAAGACCCCGCAGAGGCAGAAGCTACACTGAGACACACTCACACCAAGCCCTCAGCTGACCCCACAGGAGCCCCAGAGCTGGGCGGCCCCTAGCGCTGCCCCCGCTGAGCCCAGGGGGCTGGGCTGTGAGCATGGGCTCTGCTGGCCACGGGGTGCGGGCTGCCACGGGGTGCGGGCTGCATGGGGTGCGGGCTGCCACGGGGTGCGGGCTGCATGGGGTGCGGGCTGCCATGGGTGCGGGCTGCCATGGGTGCGGGCTGCCACGGGGTGCGGGCTGCCATGGGTGCGGGCTGCCATGGGGTGCGGGCTGCCATGGGGTGCGGGCTGCCATGGGTGCGGGCTGCCATGGGTGGGGGGCTGCCATGGGTGCGGGCTGCCATGGGGTGCGGGCTGCCATGGGTGCGGGCTGCCATGGGGTGCGGGCTGCCATGGGTGCGGGCTGCCATGGGGTGCGGGCTGCCGTGGGTGCGGGCTGCCATGGGTGCAGGCTGTCCCGGGGTGCCGGCTGCCACGGGGTGCGGGCTGCCCCGGGAGGAGAGGGGCCATGGGGAGGGCTGCCGAGAGCCGGCTGAGAGCTGTCGGGCACCCACACTCCCAGCAGGTGTGCCAGGAGGTGCTGGGTCCTGACGGGCTGCCCTTGTCTCCTCTCCGTTCTGGACTCCCCTCCCCCTGGTAACAAGCTGCTCTCTGAAATCAGCAGAAACATTCTCGTTTAATCCAGGGATCGCTGCTCCCCGTGGTGTGGAGATCAGAGGGTGTCGCGGTTAACAGTGCGCCTGCCTCGGAGTGGGCCTTCTGTCCACAGAGCAGGGACTGTCCGTCCACAGAGCTGTGTGTCCATCCACAGAGCGGGGACTGTCCGTCCACGGAGCGGGGACTGTCCGTCCACAGAGCGGGGGCTGTCCATCCACGGAGCTGTGTGTCCGTCCACGGAGCGGGGGTTGTCCGTCCACAGAGCGGGGGCTGTCCGTCCACAGAGCGGGGGCTGTCCATCCACGGAGCTGTGTGTCCGTCCACGGAGCGGGGGCTGTCCGTCCACGGAGCGGGGGCTGTCCGTCCACGGAGCGGGGACTGTCCGTCCACAGAGCTGTGTGTCCGTCCACAGAGCGGGGGTTGTCCGTCCACAGAGCGGGGGCTGTCCATCCACAGAGCGGGGACTGTCCGTCCACGGAGCTGTGTGTCCGTCCACAGAGCTGTGTGTCCATCCACAGAGCGGGGACTGTCTGTCCACGGAGCGGGGACTGTCGGTCCACGGAGCGGGGGCTGTCCATCCACGGAGCTGTGTGTCCGTCCACGGAGCGGGGACTGTCCGTCCACGGAGCTGTGTGTCCGTCCACAGAGCTGTGTGTCCATCCACAGAGCGGGGACTGTCTGTCCACGGAGCGGGGACTGTCCGTCCACGGAGCTGTGTGTCCATCCACAGAGCGGGGACTGTCTGTCCACGGAGCGGGGACTGTCCGTCCACAGAGCGGGGACTGTCCGTCCACGGAGCGGGGGCTGTCCGTCCACGGAGCTGTGTGTCCGTCCACAGAGCTGTGTGTCCATCCACAGAGCGGGGACTGTCTGTCCACGGAGCGGGGACTGTCCGTCCACGGAGCGGGGACTGTCCGTCCACAGAGCTGTGTGTCCATCCACAGAGCTGTGTGTCCATCCACAGAGCGGGGACTGTCTGTCCACGGAGCGGGGACTGTCCGTCCACGGAGCGGGGACTGTCCGTCCACAGAGCTGTGTGTCCATCCACAGAGCGGGGACTGTCTGTCCACGGAGCGGGGACTGTCCGTCCACAGAGCGGGGACTGTCCGTCCACGGAGCGGGGACTGTCCGTCCACGGAGCGGGGACTGTCCGTCCACGGAGCTGTGTGTCCATCCACAGAGCTGTGTGTCCATCCACAGAGCTGTGTGTCCGTCCACAGAGCGGGGGCTGTCCGTCCACAGAGCTGTGTGTCCGTCCACAGCGCTGTGTATCCGTCCGCCAGAGGTGGTTCTTTACACTTAGACCAAAACGCGTCGGACGGTTGCCTCGCTATCCTGACCGAGAGCAAGGAGACCATGGTCGGGCGGTCAGCGGGCCCGTCCGGTCCCGGGCTCAGCGTCCATCCCGCCCTCACGCCCGCGCAGAAAGCCTCACGGTCACTCCCCCAGGGACATCGTGTGCCCGCGCAGGGATGTGGCCCTCCCGGAACCCGCCTGGTGAGAGGCGTCAGACACGTCCCTCAGCGGGAAGTGCAGTGAAGAGAGGCGGGAGGCGCAGTCGGTCACACACGGCCCGCAGCCCTGAGCCCCGCCTCTCCGGCTCGGCAGTCCGTCACCCACACCGGCCCGGCTCCGGGCGCAGCTCCCGGTGCTGGGAAAGGAGACCACCGGGACCCATCCCCTCTCGGCGCCCAGAGTGAACGGTTCAGAGTATGATTGCTCACCACTGCGGCTCTCGCCTCAGGATTCATGCCATGGACAGAAAGAGGAAAAATAAAAAAGGAGATACAACCGAAACCGGTGTGGCTCAGTGGATAGAGCATCGGCCTGCGGACTGAAGGGTCCCAGGTTCGATTCCAGTCAAGGGCATGTACCTTGGTTGCAGGCATATCCCCGGTAGGGGGTGTGCAGGAGGCAGCTGGTGGATGTGTCTCTCTCATCGATGTTTCTAACTCTCTGTCCCTCTCCCTTCCTCTCTGTAAAAAAATCAATAAAATATATTTTTTTACAAGGAGATACATGTACTACCATATGTATTGCTTTAAACAATAAAATTAAATTTAAAGAAAAGAAAGAAGCCCTAACCGATTTGGCTCAGTGAATAGAGCATCGGCCTGCGGACTGAAGGGTCCCAGGTTCCATTCTGGTCAAGGGCGTGTGCCTTGGTTGCGGGCACATCCCCAGTAGGGGGTGTGCAGGAGGCAGCTTATTGGTGTTTCTAACTCTCTCTCCCTCTCCCTTCCTCTCTGTAAAATCAATAAAATATATATTTTTTTAATGAAAGATAAAGGAAAAATATCCTTAGCCTGGGAAGGTACTGGCAGTCGCTCACCACGATTACAGAAGGGAGCGGGGGACCCCTGCTGGTGGGAACTAGAACTGCAGCCTCCCGTGGGCACAGGGAGAGCAGAAGGCGCACAGGTATCCCACTGGGAACCTTTCCCCAGGGAGACCCGCCCGGAGCAGGAGTGGCTCCGTGAGGAGCACAGGACTGGGTTCCCCCCTCTCCCCGCCCCCGCCCCGTAGCACTGGAGCTGCGTTTGCATTTGCAAAACAGAGACAGAAGGCAGGAACTGTCCGGGGCCCATGGGGAGTGCTGGCTGCCCCAGCCCCTTCCCTGTGCACCAGCCACTCCGATCCCAGCCCCCTCGGCGCCCTTTTCTGCTCGGAGACCCCATTGCAGCGAGTTCACTCCTGAGCATCGGAGAGGGCACACCCCTCACAGTGGCTTCCCGCAGGAAGGAGAACCATGATCCACGGAGCCAGGTCTCCCAACTGGGGCAGGGTGTCTGGAACGGACAGACGGTTGGCCATGGAAGTGCTCCACAGAACAGAATCCACGTACCCGTCATCGGGGCGGATCTGAAAAGCCAAGCCCGGCCGGCGGGGCGCAGGGGCTGAGCAGAGAGAGCGGAGCGCAGGGTTTGTCGGGGAGTCAGAGGGGGACACGCCTCTGAAACGCTGGTTTCAAGCCCTTCCCAGTGCTCCAGGCACCTTCGCTGACACCGGTCCCTCCAACTCTCTCCCTCCTTTGGCTTCCAAACCTGAGCATTCAGTACAACCACGTCTATGGCAGCTTCACTGCTCACCTGCTTCCTAACGGCTCATGGGGCGGCCCACATCGTGTGGCTCCGTGGCTGAGCATCCACCCACGAACCAGGAGGTCAGGGTTCGATTCCCGGTCAGGGCACAGGCCCCGGTTGCAGGCTCCAGCCCCAGTGTGGGGCGTGCAGGGGGCAGCCGGTCCATGATTCTCATTGCTGCTGTTTCTCTCTCTCCCTGTCCCTTCCTCTCTGAAATCAATAAAAATGTGTACACGGAGTGGCCAGATGACGATGATCTCTGAACGCATACTAACCTGGCCACTCCGTGTACTTCCCTTGAGCACCTCATTTGTTTGATATCAAAGATACTCTAAACCGTGCACCTGATCAGTGCTCCCCTTTGCCCTGGCTGACAGAAAGCTCAGGGCAAATGGGTGGTTGCTCTCCAGCAAAAGTCTAGAATACTCTGGTGCCCGCCGGAGGTACACACACACACCGAGTGGCCAGAGGATTGTGATCTCTGCGCGCAGTTTTCTTTATAAACAGGAACAGGCCGAGCCGGCTTGCAGGAGAGTGAATCTTTCCGACACCTCCAGCCGCGGAGCAGGAGCCGGTAACACCCACGGCGGCAGCTCCCCCAGAACTAGCAGCCCGCCCCTGCACCGCCGCCCCTCGCGACAGCGCGCAAATGACTCGCCGTCGGCAACGGCCCGGCGCTGACAGGTGTGTGTCTGGTGAAAATGGGTCCCTGCCCTCCCCATTCACTCGTCAGCATCCGAACGGAGCCCATCGCGGCTCCCCACTCCGCCCCACGGACGGAATCGCGAAGAGGACGGACCACAACCCGTCCTCCCAGGACTCAGGGCTGCCCTGGAGAGAGGCCCTCTCTGCCGGAGACACCCCGCTCCACGGCGCCCCCGGCCTCGCACCCGTGCCCCTGGGCTTTGGTAGCAGGAACCCCAGAAAACACATCCAGGGGCCTCGCAAACACGTGCACACACCGTGAGCCAAACGGGCCGGTAACCGCCCGCCGTGATTGGAGAGTGTGCTCCCCTCTCCCGGCCTCCCGCCGTGTTAAAGCGATCAGTTATCTGCAAATGGTTTCTGACATTTCTCAACAGAGAAAGTCAGCCCGGCCGGCGTGGCTCAGGGGCTGAGCGTCGACCTAGGAACCAGGAGGTCAGGGTTCCATTCCCGGTCAGGACACAGGCCCGGGTTGCGGGCTCCATCCCCAATGTGGGGCGTGCAGGAGGCGGCCGGTCCATGATTCTCTCTCATCATGGATGTTTCTCTCTCTCTCCCTCTCCCTTCCTCTCTGAGATCACATTTTAAAAAGTTAAAAGGAGAGAGAACGTGCGCTGGCCACAGGCTCCAGCTCCCTGGGGGGTGTGGGGAGTGGGCCGGTGTTTGGGGAAGGTGTGGAGGTGAGGCAGTCACCCCGGTTCACCAATTAGCCTCCCTGCCCGCCCTCCCTCCAGAGCCGTGCTAACGAGGACGGGACATTCAGGTGCTGCAATAAGAGAGACGGCCTGCTACTGCCCCCTGAGGGCACAGGGAGGTTCCCACGGGGGACCCCAACTGGGTGTGCAGCCGCAGCTCAGCTGAGAGAACTCCCGTAAACCAATAGGAGGGGGTGTGTGTCCCAATAAAACTTTATTTAAAAGACACAGCGGGCCGCTTTGGCCGGTGCTGGGAGCAGGAGGCAGGGGGAGAAGCCACGGGAGGAGAGGGGAAGGGAACAAAACAGTAAAAGGGACCTTTTACGCTCTTGTCCTGGGGTTCCAGGCAGGGTTTGGGGAGACCCCTAATCTTAAAGGGGACCCCACCAGAGGGGGGCTGGCCACGGCTCCGGCCGCCGTGGCCTCCGGGATTCCGCCTGTTACGTTATCGTTCTCAGCGACAGAGCGCGCCTGCCCCTCTGGGCACCGGGGGCTCAGTGGGCAAACTGGCGTCCGGCTTCCTGCCGGCTGCTGACGGGTGCACGGAGGGGGACCGGGAATGGGGGAGGGAGAGACGGCTCCTCCTACCTGGTTCCTGTTGGCACCCCCGCGACGGCCCTTCGCCAGCAGCACCCGTGGGTCCCGTTCCCCGGCTCCTCCAGCTCCGCCGGAAATGACCTGGCCGCCCCACCCATCGGCCCAGTAAACCGGCACCAGCTGGTCACCGTCCTTCCCCGCCTCCCGGGCCGCCTCCGAGGATCTGGGTCCCGACGGCCTCCTCTCCTTCACCGCCTTCTCCAGCCCCCGGTACCCGTGCTGCTGTGGCCCTGCCTCCTGCTGCCTCCGGCTCTGCTCCTGCCGGTTAAGTCCCTTTAAACGAGGTCCTCTAAGGCCGGCTGGCGGGGCTCAGGGGCTGAGCATCGACCTAGAAACCAGGAGGTCACGGTTCCATTCCTGGTCAGGGCGCGTGCCCGGGCTGTGGGCTCCCCAGTGGGGGGCGTGCAGGAGGCAGCTGGTCAATAATCATTGATGTTGCTATCTCTCCCTCTCCCTTCCTCTCTCTGAAATCAATAATAAAAATATTTTAAAATTAAATTAGCCAAAACCGGTCTGGCTCAGTGGATAGAGCGTTGGCCTGCAGACTCAAGGGTCCCAGGTTCGATTCCGGTCAAGGGCATGTGCCTTGGTTGCGGGCACATCCTCAGTAGGGGGTGTGCAGGAGGCAGCTGGTCGATGTTTCTCTCTCATGGATGTAGCTAGCTTTCTATCCCTCTCCCTTCCTCTCTGTAAAAAATCAATGAAATATATTTTAAAAGAATAATTTAAAAATTTAAAGCAGCCTAAAACACATCAGACTGTGAGACTGGGGCCAGCGGGAGCCTCACGGCCCGGGACCCTGGCTCCTCTCTGCCCCCAGCCCTGGGATGTGGGGGTGACAATGGCCCCCCCTCCACACTCCGTGGGTTTTAAATAAACCGGTCCCTGAGGGGCGGGGCCCTCTGTCCGGCAGAGAGCAGAGGCTCCATACCACTGGGCTCCTGCTGCCCATCACCACCCCCAGGCCCGCCCCCTCCGCACGCCGACAGCTGCCTCTGGGTGGGGTGCCCGCTCCCGCCACCAGGTGGCACTCCTGGCTCTGGCCACCCTGCCTGCCCGAGTCACTAAGGCAGCGGTCCTCAGCCTCCCTGATGCCGCAGCCCTTTCACACAGCTCCTCGTGTGCCGGTGACCCCAACCATAACACTGTTTTCATTGCTGCTTTCTAACTGTCATTCTGCTCCTGTTAATGAATCGTAATGTAAATATCTGTGTTTTCCGAAGGTCTTAGGCTCCACAGCAGCAGTTCTCAACCTGTGGGTCGCCTAAGACCATCGAATAACATAGATGTTTACATTACGATTCATTAACAGGAGCAAAATGACAGCCGAAACCAGTGTGGCTCAGTGGTAAAGCGTCGGTCTGCGGACTGAAAGGTCCCGGGTTCGATTCCGGTCAAGGGCATGTACGTTGGTTGCGGGCACAGCCCCAGTGGGGGGTGTTGCAGGAGGCGGCTAGTCGATGTTTCTCTCTCATCGATGTTTCTGACTATCTCTCTCCCTTCTGACTATCTCTCTCCCTTCCTCTCTGTAAAAAATCAATAAAATATATTTTTTTTAAATGGCAGTTACGAAGCAGCAACGGGAATAGTGTTATGGTTGGGATCCCCACGCCACGAGGAGCTGTGTGAAAGGGCCGCGGCGTCAGGGAGGCTGAGGACCGCTGCACAAAAGCTTCATTTCTCCAAACGCAGGGCGGCAGGGTGGACGGCGGGCCCGGAGAGACTGTCTGGTGCTGCGGGGGGAGGGGGGGTCCTCCCCTCACGTCACAGGAGCAGAGGCTGCCTCTTCTGTGTCCCACACCGGGGCGGTCCCAGGCCTCGGAGCAGGCAAAGGGCGGGCAAACTCGGGCTGGCGGCCCCCGCCCCACACACCACGGACGGGAGGGGGTGGCCTGAGCGTCCGATGGAGAAGGGTCATTGGAGGCAGGGCTTCTCCGACTTTTTTAAATCCTCCCCCAGGGTGTTCTCCTTGATTTTTAGGGAGGAATGGGGCGGGGGGGGGGGGGTAGACGGACTAGCCCAAAATTCACAGGCACAAGGGCTATGCTGTCTTCACTGCAGGAAGGAGGCTAGACCAGCGGTCGGCAAACCGCGGCTCACAAGCCCCATGCGGCTCCCAAGCTGCGGTTTGTCGCTCTGTTGACTCAGTTTGCCGACCGCTGCTAGACTAAATGTTACCGTGCAGTTGGAGGCTGTGAGGGTTAGGCAGTTGTGGCATATTGTGTGCAAAGAGGTAAAGGGCCGTACATGACAGGAGTCGGCAAACTCATTAGTCAACAGAGCGGCACAGAGGCTCACGAGCCACAGTTTGCCGACCGCTGGGCTACACCAAGGAGCACCTTGGATGCAGCGCAGGGGCTGCAGCTTGTGGAGGACCGGAGTCAGGGGTGCCTGTCACAAACACACCTGCCCTGCCCGGCTTGTGCGGCTCAGTGGGCTGAGCGTCCTTCCGGGCACCTGGAGGTCGCTGGTTCTGTTCCCAGTCAGGCTAGATCGGGGTGCGGGCTTGATCCCCAGAAGGGGCGTGCAGGAGGCAGCTGATCCTCACTGTTTCCATCTCTCTTTCTCTCTCTCTCTCTCTCACACACACACACACAGACACACACACACACACCCAGGGCCCACCCCACACGCATGCACAGGTCTGCTAGGGTGGGGCCTGGGCGCCCCTATTTGCACCCCACCGCCCTCCCTGGAGCCAGACTCCAGCTAAGGCCTGGAAGGCGGGCTCCCGGACCCCAGCTCCCTGACTGACCTCCAGCTGCAAAACCTAAGCGCACTGGGCGCTGTTTGTGCCCGCTCCCAGCAGGCGGCAGTGTCGGGGCGCAGGTGCGGCCTCAGCACCGGCAGCTGAGAAAACGCGCTCCGGGGCGGGGAGCGGGGGGCAGGGGTGGGGCCGGGAGGGGGCGCTGCCCTAACCGTGGGCACCAGCTCCCTCCGCTTCGAGCAGCGAAAGGAGGGGCGGGGCAGTAACACACTGGCCTGGACTGGCGTCTGCGGCGCCCCCCGCCGCCCCTGCCCGAGCCACGCAGGGGGGGAGGGGAGTCCGGACCCAGCGCCCCCTGTGCCTGGAGCCCCGCGTGGAAGCCTGTGTTTTTCCGGGTTCCCCCTGAGGCCCCTCCCTCCGTGGGAGGCCGTTCTGCCAATCACACGGATCCCAGCACCAGGCACCCCGGTCTGGCCCGGCCATCTGCTCCCCGGATTTCCCCCGGGGACTCCGCCGTCCCTGGCGGGGTGGGGTGGGGTGCGGGGGGCGGGCGGGCCAGGATGGGGAGCCCGCAGGCTCCGGGGGCTGCACTGACGCCCCGGGGACAGCAGGTGGCGCGCCGGCCTCGGCGGCGGAGACAGGGAACCAGAGCAGCCTTTCCGGGGAGGCGGGTCCGGCCCGGAGGTGTGGTGGGCGTTGGGTGAGGGAGCCAGGGGGCCTGTGACCCCTGAACTCATCTCCCATTCACTCTGCTCCTGGGCGGCTCCAGAGCCAGGGGAGGAGCTGGGGAGGCTGAGCCACGTGTGGCAGAAAGGGGGACCCCACCTGGCACCCGGAGAAGGGCGGAGCGGGACCCCTGACCTGCCGGCCCTCAGACCCAGGGAGGCTTCCCAAGGATGTGCCTGCGGCCAGTCCCCAGGCCAGCGAGGGGAGCTCCCCACCCTGAGGGTTCTCACCCCCTCCTCCTGGTCTGGCCGTGGCTGCACACGACCGGGTTAGCATTCAGTATACACACGGCCAGGCCAGAGGATGACCATCTCTGAACGCATAGTCATCTGGCCACTCCGTGTCTGTCCTATAGAATAAAAGGCTCATATGCAAATTGTCCCCTCGACCAGGAGTTCAACCAGCAGGCAGGCCGGCCAACCACCCATGTTTCCTCCCCCTGGCCATGCATGCATGAATTCATGCACCGGGCCTCTAAGCCTCTAATACACACACACACAGACACATACTGAGTGGCCAGATTATTATGCATTCAGAGATTATAATAATCTGGCCACTCAGTGTATATAAGAGAGAGAGAGAAAGAGAGAGAGAGAGGAACATTGATCGACTGTCTCCTGCACACCACCAACCAGGGATCAAACCTGAAATCCGGGCTATGTGCCCTGACAGGGCATTGAACCTGCGACCTTTGGTGCCTAGAGGCCTCTCCCACCAACTGGGCCACACAGGCAGGCTGGGCGGCATTTTTCATAGACCAGCTCACTTGTTAAAAAGAGAAAAGAAGAAAGAAGGGGAGGGAGAGAAAGAGAGAGAGAGAATGAAAGGAAGGAAGGAAGGAACACCCCACACGCACACAATGGTCCTTTGCTCCCAGCCATTTGCAAACCCAGCGTGTTGCAGAGTCCACCTCTCTGCTCACACCGCCCGGTAGTTCCTGGTCAGCACCGGGGAGGCCCTCGGCCCCCGTGATAACTGCCCGGGGCTAGAGCAGCCCTCCTCTCCTTCTGCAGGCTCCTCCCCGCCCGGCCGCCCGCGGGCCCCGGGCACAGCCCGTGAGCAGCCTCCGGCTGGGGTGGGTGCTGCCAGGTCACCGGCTGACGGGTCGGGCCCGTTATGTCTTCACATGCACTCCACTCGGGTTTCGCTCCTAACACGTGCTCGAGGTAGAAATGGTTATACGGGGAACGTTGCGGAGCCACAATAACTGGAGGCCGCTTCTGTGTTTTTGTTTTCGCTTTTAAATTTAAAAAGAAACAGCCCTAACCAGTGTGGCTCAGTGGATAGAGTGTCAGCCTGCGGACTGAAGGGTCCCATGTTCAATTCCCATCAAGGGCATGCACCTTGGTTGTGGGTATATCCCCAGTAGCGGGTGTGCAGGAGGCAGTTCATCAATGTTTCTAACTCTCTGTCTCTCTCCCTTTTTCGCTGTAAAAAAAAAAAATCAATGAAATATAAATTTTTTAAAAATAAAAATAAACAGGACTATAACAATAAATATATAAAAGTCTTGGCCCTGCCCGTGTGGCTCAGTTGTTGAGTGCTGACCTATGAGCCGGGAGGTCATGGTTCGATTCCTGGTCAGGGCACAGGCCCGGGTTGCGGGCTCCATCCTCAGTGCGGGGTGTGCAGGAGGCAACCGATCCACTATTCTCTCTCATCCTGGATGCTTCTAACTCTCTCCTTCTCCCTTCCTCTCTGAAATCAATAAAAATACTTTTAAATAAAAACGTAGTAATTTAGAAAAAGGGAGTGTTTTCCCACGGAAAGCATCTGCCATGCAGGCGCAGGCGGCGTGTTCCCCACACTTTGGGGGACCGGGCTTCCCGGGCGGCCCCGCCCGCAGGAATTCGGAAGGAAGGAGCAGGGGCGGCGCCGGGAGCCGCGGGGCCCACCCGGGCTGAACAAAGGCCGGCGGCGCGGGGCGGGCTGCGGCGACCTCACCTCCGGAGGCGCGAGCGGCTGTCTTCCCTGGGCGCTGGGGGCCGGCGGCGGCCGCTGCAGAGGGGCTCCGGCGGCTGCAGGCGGACCGCCGCCTCCGGCCCCGCGTCTGCCGGCCTCGCCCGCTCCCAGCCGGCCAGCGAGGCAGCCAGGGGCGGGGCGGGGCGTGAGCGGGGAGTGGGCGGGGCGTGAGCGGGGAGTGGGCGGGGCGTGAGCGGGGAGTGGGTTGATGTACACCTGGGTGGGCGGGGCGTAAGCGGGAATGAGGAGGGGTGGGCGGGGCGTAAGCGGGGAATGGGCGGGGTATAAGGGAGTGGGCGTGGCGATAGAGACAGACCAGGTGAAGCAGCCAGGTTCAGACCCAGCCTCAGCCAGCCTGACATTAAGGAGGTTTGTCCCAGCTTAGTTTTGTTTTGCTTTTTTATCTTCCTTCCCTTCCTCTTCCAGAGAGATAAGCAGCTTCCACCTTCGTCACCATGCCCTCCCCGCACCCGGGCGAGGCCCCATAGAGCCCCCTGCCTATCCCAGGCCCCCGAGGGAAGCCGGAAGTCAGGCGGCTCAGACCGAAGGTCCCCCAGAGCCGACGGCTTCTGCTGGTTTAGCATCCTGTGGCCACAGCGTCTAGCCAGCCAGGTGCTAGCCGGGCCGCAGCACACACAGCCGAGCTCAGGGATCACACACCAGCTCCGTACCCCCCCACACACCCACACACATACACCCACATACACACACATACATGCACACACACATATACACACATGCATGCACACACATACACACATACACACATACACACATGCACACACATACATGCACACACATACTCACACATATACACACACATACACACACATACTCACACACACATACACACACATACTCACATATACACACATACATGCACACACACATACTCACACACACACACACATACTCACACACACACACACACACACACACACACACGGGCCCTCAGCCCCGCCCCCAGCCCCAGCTCGCTCACCACAGACAGGAAGCCGGACCGCAGGGCGAGGAAGCACTGGCAGCCTGGAGGCTCGCAGGGTCTACTTGGCAAGGACCGATGGCGGCCACCACGTGTAAACCGAGGCCCCCATCCTCCCAGGCCCACGAGGCCCCCACGTCCGGCCACTGCCCTCCTCTGGCCCGTCTCCTCGCCCGGCTCACCCAGCTCTGAGCACGCAACGACCTTGCTTTTCTGCAAACACAGTCACCCTCGCTCTGCCTGGATTCTAGGCCCTGGAAGGTCTTCCCCAGATGTCTCCACGGCTCCCAGCTCCACTCCCATCCCTGCCCCAGGGTCAGCTCCTCAGCGGCCTTCCCTGACCAGCCCGTCTAACAGTAGCACCAACAGCCCAGCCCAGTCGGTGTGGCTCAATGGTTGAGTGTCAACCTAGGAACCAGGAGGTCACGGCTCGATTCCCGGTCAGGGCACAGGCCCGGGGTGCGGGCTCCATCCCCAGGTGGGGGTGTGCAGGAAGTGGCCGATCTGTGATGTTCTCTTACCTTTGACGTTTCTCTCTCCCTCCTTCTCCCTTCCTCTCTGACATCAATGAAAATGTATATTTTATAAAAATAAAAAAGTAGCACAAACTCACCTCCACCTCCGAGTCCTGGTCATGTCGGAGCCTCTTCCTCTCCGTCCTCTCATTTCCACGTGGAGGGCGACCAGCCCCACCACCTCTCCTGGCCCGTCTCCCTCTGTCCGAGGGAGGACGGAGCGTCTGGTGGGTGAGTTTGGGGGAAGACCCGGCTCAGCCCCTTCTCTTGGGGAGCTGCACCGCTGCTGAGGGCATGGATTGCCTGCTCTGTCCCCCAGAAACTGGCCTCCCACCTGTGTGTGGGGGGGGGGGCAGCTGAGGGTGTGGAGCAGTGGGTGCTGTCTGCTCCGTTCCTGAGCAGAGCACTGACGAGCCAGGTCCTCGGTGCAGCATTATCGGTGTCAGATGCCTGCCTGGCCACTGGTTACGAGTTTCTGTCTATTGCTGCCTAACAACGCTTCACAAACGCAGCGGCTTGAATGAGCAGCGAACTGTTTACTCTTTTCCCGGCTGGGCCGCGGGTTAACCAGATGGTCCCTGTGCTCGGCCTGTTGTCAGCCGGAGCGCTGGGGCGGCTGTTGTCTCTGAGGCTGGCGGTTGGTGCTGGCCTCCAGCTGGGGCTCCTGGGGCCCGTCAGCGCGGGGGGTGGGCCCTGGCTCCCCTCCAGGTGTCTGTGGGGCTTCCTCTCGGCCTGGCTACTGGTTCCAGAAGGACTGCTCCATGCGCAGATGCCCTCGGCCAGCGGTCGGCAAACTCTCTTGTCCACAGAGCTAAATACCAACAGGACAATGACAGAAGTGTCTTTGGAGAGCCGCATTTTTAAAACTTAAACTTCTTCTAACGCCACTTCTTCAACATGGACTCGCTCAGACCGTGGTATTTTGTGGAAGAGCCACACTCAAGGGGCCACAGAGCCGGATGTGGCTCTCGAGCCGAGGTTTGCCGACCACGGGCCTAGGCCCCTAGAGGAAGGAGGCGGAGGTAGAGGCGAAGAGTCATCCTAACAGTGAACCTTGGAAGCCCTCAGCCTCAGAGCACCAAGTAAAGGGGCACGTCCCGCTTTAAAAAAACCGGGAAGGCGCCCCACTGCACTGAGATAAGACCCAGTGCCCGGAAGGGGCTCGTCCTCCCCATGGGCACTCCCCCCCCCACACACACACACACTGCAGGCTCCACCCGGCCTCAGGTCACTGCCCACAGGGGCTGCCGGTCTGATGATAACTGGGATGGACACAAACAATCATGTCACACAAACACGCAAAGCTGGCCCCAGTGCTGCGAGTGACAGCCCCCCCCACACCCCCTCCACACACACACACACACACACACACACACACACACACCCCGAGCCTGTGCCAGGTGATGTGACTCCTCACAGGGAAGGACACATGAGCAGGAGTGAAGGAAGTGGATGGAAAGCAGGAGGTGGGGGACAGTGTGCAGACACCCCTGGCCAGGCGGAGAACGGGGGTTCGATTCGGGCCTAAGAGAAGCTCCCTGGGGGTCTCGGGCCCGCACTGGCCTGGTGGGGTGGCCGAGAGGGGCTGGCTCTGGCTCAGGCCTGATGCTAATAACTGCTCCGACCTCAGAGCAGCTGCAGCGCCCGCAAGGCAGAGTGAGGCCAGAGATAAAGGGGGGGGGGCACCCCACTGCCGTCTGAGGGAGAGGGGACTGCGGCGTGGACCGGTGGCCCGGGAGCCGAGAGACCGAACAACCTGCAAATGCGCGGAAACGTGCGAGCGGCCGGGGCACGGCTGGGTTCCGGTTCCTTCCTCTAAAGCCGAGATGTCACCGACAAGGAAGCCGGGAGACTCACCGCCCGGAACGTGTCCGAGCCGGTCTATCAGATCGGGCAGGTGTGTGAGCAACATCGCGTGTGCACGTCTGTCTGCTTTTTTTGTTTTATTTATTTATTTATTTTTTTTTCATAGAGGAAGGGAGGGAGGGAGAGGAACACCAATGATGAAGAGAGAATCGTGGATCGGCTGCCTCCTGCATACCCTCACCTGGGGATGGAGCCCACACCCCGGGCCTGCGCCCTGACCGGGAACTGAACCGTGACCTCCTGGTTCCTAGGTGGACGCTCGCCCACGGAGCCACGCCGGCCGGGCAGGTCCGTCTGTTGTGACAGCATCGGCAGGCCGGCAGGCCCCAGCGCCAGGGGCTGGTGGTGAGGACCTACGGCCTCCCCTGGCCCACTTTGCCAAAGGGCAGACAAGCAGGCTGGCTGCTCAGAAAGGGTTTCCGTCATCGCATCTGGACACACACGCCTGTTCCCACGGCTGCCTTTGCCAGCCCTGTGGAACGTTCCAGAACCTCTCTGTGCTTCTGCTGCCTCGGGGTTGACATGGGAGTGTAATGGCAGCCACCGCCCCTGGAGCTCTCGGAGGCCTGAGCAGCACCCCCCCCCCCCCCCCCCGCCCCTCGGCTTTCAGAACCGGAAGTCAAAGCAGGCGCCAGACAGGCAGAGGTCGGCACGCCACTTCTGAGGCCACCGGGCCGGACCCCAGGATGTGGCTGAGGTGACAACGCCGCCTGCAGCCGCCCACGGACACACAGAGCCACCGCAGACGGCGGCGGGAGCACCGGCGCCCAGCCTTTGGGGGAAGTCGCTTGCCAGTCCGGGGGAAGAGCGTGGGAGGCGATGGGACCAGGCGGTGCGGAGACCAGGCCTCAGAACCCCCCTCCCCATGAAAACAGGAGGAGGAGGAAGTGACTCCCTCTGAAGCCGGACAGGCAGGGGTCCGGGCTGCCAGTCAGGACGGGAGCCAACAGGGTTGAATCCTGGGATTGAGTCCTAAGCCTGCTGCTTCTATTGGGAGAAGCACAAAGGTTACATGGGGGAGGGATGCCACTGGGCGTTTACAGGTATTTGCAAAGGGCTGGGGTGTGCAAAGGCCTGTGGGTGTGCAAAGGCCTGTGTGTGCAAAGGCCTGCGGGTGTGCAAAGGGCTGGCCATTCTGGTTTCTACAACAAGGTGGTTCATTTTCCCGCGAAAACCTGCATTTCTGGGTGAGCCCCCAGGTCCCGGGTGCCATTCCCCGCCAGGTCAGAATGTGCCCTCCTCCATCGGAACAGAGACAGAGCCTGATCGGTACCTGCTACAACGACAGCGGGTCCCCACATCCTCTTTCTGCCCCCGTCACCTCCACGCCGGCTCACGGGGTTGCTATGGAGATCAGACTCGGAGGAGCAGACATCCCCAGCAGCCAGGGCCATCCTGGGCCAGGGAGGCCGCCTCCCTCCGAGGGAAGTTGTGGTTTCGCAATGGCATGAAGCAAGGGAGTTTCTTAAAAGGGGATTTCTCTATTTCCCCTTCTCCTCTTGTTCCCTTTACTCAGGAAATCTCGAGAGTTTCCTGAAGGGAAATGCTGACCAGATACGAACTGGCACGTCTCCTTGGCAGAGGAAAAACCCCGGCGTGACTCTGTCTGCTTGTGAGTGCAGCGCCGAGGTCCAGCTTCCTTTCGGGGTGTATGCAGGCGCTACTTTGTTCTTTTTTTTTTTTTTTTAAATATATTTTAATGATTTTTTACAGAGAAGAAGGGAGAGGGAGAGAGAGTTAGAAACATCCATCAGCTGCCTCCTGCACACTCCCTACTGGGGATGTGCCTGCATCCAAGGCACATGCCCTTGACCGGAATCAAACCTGGGACCCTTGAGTCTGGAGGTCGACGCTCCGTCCAATGAGCCAAACGGGCCAGGGCGAGGGTGGGGTTCTTTTGAGGGTGGGGAGTGGGGGGTAGGGGCAGTTGTGTGCTTTGCAAGGCAGCCTCCCCTCACCCCCTACAATGAAGCAATTAGGACTGGTCCTCGGGGAGCCCTGGCCCATCACACAACCATCACAGCTCCGTCTGAGGCAGGGCAGCGGGGAGGCAGGCAGTAACCGGTCCTGTGGTGGACCCCGGTGCACCCTGTCAGCCAGGCCACGCTCCCCACCTGAACCGCCTCAGCCAGCCTCGAGTCACCCAGCTGAGGGGGGCAGGCTGCTGGGCCCGGGGACACCTGGGGAAACCCGGGGAGCAGGAAGCGGCTGGTCCTGGAGGCTCTCTTCCCGAGGCTGAGTCACCCTGGGCGGGCACCGGGACCACACCTGCCTGGGTCTCTGAGGCTCCCGGAAAACCCCAGGCCAGCATCCCTGAGGTCTGACCTCGGGTAACCCCTCTCCATTCCCCCTCGGCATTTCCAGCGGCTACACCGTTAGCTCCCCTCCTGTTCCTCCGGGGGGAAGGTTGGGGGGAAGGGGACACAGAGGGAGGGGGCTCCCCGGCCCACAGGTTCAGGGCGGTTGCATCAGCCACCCCAGGCCTCTCCGTGATCATGGAGCCTTCCGTGTGTGGCTGATTGAGCAATCATGACAGCTCACGTTTAGTCATCGCTGGCTGCGGCCAGGTATTGGTGACGGGGCGTACAGGAATCGGCTGGAAATAAGGGGGAAAGAGCGTCCCGGGGCCTCAGGCTTTGCAAACCGGAAACGCAGCCAGGGAAGGCCCAGCGTGTTCGGAAGCGGAGGGTTCGAACAATAAAAACGGACATTCTTAAGGAGACTGGGGGCCGCAGGCCGCCTCTGGGCCGTCTGAGATGGCCTCCCTCTGAACAGCTGGGCCTCCGGGCACGAACCCCCTTTCCTTAGTCCTCAGGGCATCACCGGAGGGCTGTCCGGAGGCTTGCAGTGTATCCAGGCATTAACTCGGGACTGCAGGGACTGGATGGTTCAGGTGTTGGCGACCCAGAACCAGGCAGAGCAGGAGTTGAACTGTTCTCTCAACCCATCAGATCCCTTGCTCTGAATTTTTTCTGGGCTGAACTAAAAAAAAACAAAAACAAAAACAACAACAACAACAAAAAAACGATCTCAGCCCTGGCTGGTGTGGCTCAGTGGACAGAGCATCAGCCCTCGGACTGCAGGGTCCCAGGCTGGTTCAATTCTGGTCAAGGGCACATGGCTAGGTTGCAGGCGTGATCCCCAGGAGGGGACGAGCAGGAGGCAGCCAATCAATGATCCTCTCATCATTGATGTTTCTCTCTCTCCCTCTCTCTTCCTCTAAGAAATCAATAAAGATATATTTTTAAAAAATAATTAAAACAAACAAAAAAAACACACACCCAGATCTTAGTAATTCAACTGCTTAGCGACAGTGATTCCGTTTTATTTCTTCACCGATTCCCGGGGACTGCACTAACTTTCACAACAATAGGAAGTCCGCCGGCTAACCACAGCTCACAGATGAGGAATGCAGGCCTGTCTGCTCCGTCGGCCACAGGTAGCCCGGCAGGGGAGCCCACGCTCTGTCTGACCACCTGTGTTCTCATGGACTCTGAGCATGCCGAGGTGTGGGCGCGGCTTCCGAGATCAGCAGGGACAGCCTGGGTTCGCAGACGGAGAACGGAACGGGAGGGGGCTCAGGGTGTCCTGGCCCAAGTCCCCGACCCCCGCTTCCTGTGCCTTCCTGTCCCTCTCCTCGAACACATCCTCCCCGCCCCTCCCCGAAGAAAGCACGCTCCTGGATTTCCCTTAACCACCTGTCTGCTTTCCAATTCTCTGTACTTACTATTGCCAGTGTTTTCTTCTGTTACCATATATATATATATATATATATATATATATATATACACACACACACACACACACACACACACACACGTATTTTCCGGAGTATAAGACGACCCACTAATTTGTACAGTGAAAACATAGGTTTAGGCCTATATTCCCTGTATAAGACTAACCCCCCCCCCCCCCAAAGAAAAGACTTACTTTGCTGTCAAGATCTGCAGGTAATTTTTGTGCAATTTTGGTCTTTTGCCCCCGATTTTCGGTTGACTTTTTTTTCGGTTCAAAAGCGTCTTAAATGCCGGAAAATACGGGGTGTGTGTGTGTGTGTGTGTATATATATATATATATATATATATATATATATATATATATATATATAAAATGGATTGCAGAGAGGAAGGGAGAGGGAGAGAGAGAGAGAAACATCGATGATGAGAGAGAATCCTGGATCCGCTGCCTCCTGCACGCCCCGCACTGGGGATGGAGCCCACAACCCGGGCCTGTGCCCTGCCCGGGAATCGAACCTCGGCCTCCCGGGAGTCTGCTTGGGAAAGCAGCATCGAGGCCCCGCTTCCTTTCGGGGTGCATGCGGGCACTGCTTTGTGCTCAAGGATGGGGCTCTTTTTGGGGTTCGGGGAGCCGCTGCCCGCGCGCCTCTGGCCGCAGCACCAAGGCGACCCCCAGAGCGCGGCTCTGCCCGCAACGAACGTGGCGCCGCGGTGACGTCGCCTCCGGCCGCCGGGCCCCGCCCCCGCGCGGCGAGCCCGGACGGCGCGGGGCGCATGCGCGGCGGCCGCGGCGACGGCGACGAGGGGCGGAGGCTCCTCCGCGGCCGCCATGGAGTAGCCGGGCCTGCGGGCGGGGCGCGAGGGCCAGGCCGCGCGCAGGGAGGCCGCCCGACCGGCCGGGCCCGCGGAGGCCGCGCCGCCATGGCGGCCCGGCCGGTGCTGGACGAGTTCACGGCGCCCGCGGAGAAGGCGGCGCTGCTGGAGCGGAGCCGCGGCCGCATCGAGGGCCTGTTCGGCGTGGGCCTGGCCGTGCTGGGCGCGCTGGGCGCCGAGGAGCCGCTGCCCGCGCGCATCTGGCTGCAGCTGCGGGGCGCGCAGGAGGCGGTGCACAGCGCCAAGGTGAGTGCCCGCCGGCCCGGGCCCGGGCGCCCCCTCCGCCCCCGGGACCCGCGACCCGGCCCGGGCGCCCCGCTCGGACCCGCGCGATCGGGGCCTGGGCGCCCCCTCCGCCTCCGGGTCCCGCGCGATGGGGGCCTGGGCGCCCCGCTCGGCCCCCCGGCCCCGCGCGCGGGCTGGAGCGCAGTGTCCGGAGCCGCCGGCCTGTGTGTCCCGCCCACGGGCCATGTGACCTCGGCCAGCGGCTTCCTCCCGGGGCCTCAGTTTCCCGGCTGTGCGGGCCGCTGAGAAAGGCCCGCCTGCCTGGCTGCGGGAGCCGGACTGGCCCCTGTGCGGCCGCGCGCTGCCCCTTCTGTGGTTCCCGCCCCCGGGTGCGCGGGGCCGGGGGTGCGCGGGGCTGGACCTTCGGGGGTTTGAGTCCCTTTGAGGATCTGACCCAGGAGCATCCAGAGGGATGGGGTGTTGGATGGTAACGTTTAGAGGTAGCGTCCTGTCTTGTGGTGTGAGTAGGACTTGGTTCACTGCTGGTTCGCTCCGCCCATCGCGCTCAGTACCAGCACCCCGCGCTCAGTACCAGCACTCTGACCTCGGTACCAGCACTCCAACCTCGGTACCAGCACCCCGCGCTCAGTACCAGCATCCCGCGCTCAGTACCAGCACTCCAAGCTCGGTACCAGTACCCCGCACTCAGTACCAGCACTCTGAGCTCGGTACCAGCACTCCGAGCTCTGTACCATCACCCCGCGCTCGGTGCCCGTACTTGGCAGCGGGCGCAGCGGACCTGGAAGTCCAGGGGTGACTTGGTTTTCCTCCTCCCGCTCTCTAAACGCTCAGCTGGGGAAACTGAAACTCCTGAGGAGGTGACTCACCTTCTAGGTCAGCGATTTGGTCCTGCACCTCCCGGGGCGCCCCTCCCTCCGCAGGCCCCAGACCGCCACCCAGGCGCCCTCCCGGCCCTCCCCACCGCCCTGCTCCGGGCCTGTCCGCAGTTCGCTTCCGGGACCCTGCCTCCCGCATGGGGAGACTCGGGGAGCCCCCCGCCCGGCTTCAGAAACGCCGTGGGGCCTGAGGCCTCGCTGCCGCCCCTGACCCCCGGTGTAAAGGCCGGGGCGCTGGCTCCCAGCACGCCCGGAGGGGAGAGATGGCCTCCCTGCACATCCCTCCGTCCGCTCCGCGCTGAGGGAGACACAGGGGGTGTGGTGTCCGCGCAGGCCTGCCCCCTGCTCTTCCCTGTCCCACCTTCCGTCTGACTTCCGGACAGCTGGCCCGCGCCTCCGGGTCCTGGGGCGAGAGGCTGGCCGGAGGGAGCCAGAGGTTCCTGAGGAGCCAGCCGCCTGCTCCCCGCCTCCCCTTCCCCGCCTTCACTGCAGATCACCCCCCTCCCCTCCATCATGGCCTCACTCCCGCCCCCTCTTCCCGGGCAGCCCTCACCAAAGCCCTCTCCGCCCTGGGACCTCCTAGAGCCCCCAGTGCCTGTCTCCCGCCCTCTGAGCCCTCCTCCGAGCTACACTTCACCCCCCGGGGCAAACCTCACCGCCCGCCCCAGGTGCCTGCCCCAGGTGCCCGCTCCAGGGCCTGACTCTGGACTCACCCCAGCCCGGGATGTGCTTCTCGGGCTCCGCAAGGAAAAACTGGCTGCCCACCTCGCCAGACCCCCCCTTCTCCCCCACCCCCTTCACCCCGTCCCCTCGCTGTCCCCGCCGCACCCCTGGCGTGAGCACTCGGGGCATTTCTCACGGTCCCACCCCCTCTTTCCCCGAAACCCTCTGGTTTGTGTCCCCCCCAGCTGATGCCACCCTGAGGGCTCTGCCGTTTGTCTCACATTCTTCTGAGGGGAGAAAGCCGTTCGCTTGGTTTTTAAAGTCAAGAACAGGAAAGCAGACGCAGCATCCGCAGCGTGTTTCGCCGGGAGGAGGAGGTGGGGTCAGAGGGCTGGGGACCCCGGTGTGAGGCTGGGTGCCGGCCCCCTGAGCTGCGGGCGCCCTCCTGGGCGCATCCAGCGGCTGAGCACTGGTCTCCGGGCTGTTAGAGGGTCCATCCCGGTCCGGTCCGCACAGGCCGAGGGCAGATGGAGACGCAGTTATCGGGCCCGGGGACCTGGGGGGAGGAGGGGAGGGTGGCCAGCGTGCCCTGGGAGGTCACCCGTGGTCAGAGGGAGGCTCCTGGAGGAAGCGGCTCACGGGGTGTGAAGGGCCTGGGAGACCCGGGGCCAGGCCGGGGGCCGGGAGCACGGCGGCGGCGGGTCTTGGGGAGCCGGCCCGCGGGCTCGTTCTTAGGGGGTCGGAGGGCTCCCACGGGCGGGCCTGTCTGAGGTCTGTGTTTGGAGGCAAGCAGCCCGGCTGTGGGGGGCGTTGTTCTCGTGAGCGACATGGGAAAGGGTGGCGGGGGGTGTTCGCTGGGACCCCTGGGGTCAGAAGCCATGGTGGGCGCCTTGCCTGCCTGTTGCTCGGTGTCCAGCCCGGCCGGCCTCAACAGGGGCTGAGCGTCCACCTGTGAACCAGGAGGTCACGGTTCGATTCCCGGTCAGGGCACAGGCCTGGGTTGTGAACTTGATCCCCAGTGGGGGACATGCAGGAGGCAGCCGGTGGATGATTCTCATCATTAATTCTCATCATTCTCTCTCTCTCTCTCTCTCTCTCTCTCTCTCTCTCTCTCTCTCTCTCTCCCCCCCTCCCTCCTCCTCTTTGAAATCAATAAAAACATACTTTAAAAATAAAATAAATAAAGGAAATGTGCCAAGAAATGCACTCACTGTTGCCTCTTGACCTCAGGGGCCCTCAGCTCAGCAGGGCTGGGGCGAGGGGGGGGGGGGGGGAACACGCTGGGAAGCAAACGGGACAGCATGGCTCACATGACTGCCGACATACAGTGACATACAATGACAGACAGCAGACAGGGAGCCGGTTCTGCCCAGCCGGACACGGGGGTGAGCGAGAGAGAGCTCTGGAGAAGAGCGGGGGCAAATCACATCAGGATGCCAGCCTGCGGCTCCTCAGGCCTGAGTGCGGAGGGCGGGGGTGTGGCCGCTGAGGGCCAGGGCTCAGGCCTGGGGCCCGCTGAGGAGCATGGAGAGGTCTGGAGGGCCCCTGACATTCCCAAGGAGAGGCCCGTCGGCCGCGTCCCGCCCTGCTGGCTGGCTGGGGTGCTGTGAACGGGAGGGGGTCGAGCCTCCTGGGCAGCACGCTACATCGCTGCGGGGCCGAGGCCGGGCCTGGCGTGAGGGGCGCGGGGAGCATTGTCCGCGGGCCGGGGAGGGCGGGCAGACGTGCCGGCAAAGACGCCGAAGACGCCGTGGACGCACACCCAGAGGAATGGAGGTGCCTGTGCGATGCAGCTCGTCCAGGCCTGGTTCCTGGGATGGAAGGTGCAGAGCAGGAGGGACCCAGGGCCGGGCCGTGGGGAGGAAGGAGCTGGGGGAGCTCAGCCCGGCCAGCGGAAAGGGTTCGAGCTTTGCTCTAGGTCAGAGGCACCAATGGCGACGTTTCTCGGGCCAGGAGCCGTGGGGCGCGGTGGACGGGGCGGGAGCAGCAGTGTCCGGAGCTGGAGGGCAGGTGCCAGGCTTCTTACCAGCCAGGGACATGTCCGAGTGGCCCGGTGACGTCTGATCAGCTACACGCTCCTTACGAAGAACATCAGCTGTGCCAAGCGACGGGTCCGGGGGGCCAGCTTCGGCTCCTGGCGGCCTGGGGTGGGGGCTCAGTTCGGAGGTGGGAGAGGGAGGAGTGGGGGGCTGTGGGCTTCCTTTGGGGAGGAGGGCACTGGGGGGCCTGTCTCAGGAAGTCCGGGGGTTTGGGGGTGCAGTGGGTTGTGTGGGATCCATGCGGGGAGCTGTGGGAGGAGTTCGGGGGACCCCCAACATGACTGCACTGGGAACGCACGATTAGCGTGTGGAGAAGAACACGGAGGAGGAGAGGGTCTGGGGGGCTGGGCCTGTCCGTCACCAGCTCTGCGTTCTGAGCTTCCCTGTTTGCTGTGCCTTTTTTGGTTGACTTTTTCATTCTTTTTTTTTGGTCCCTGGTTTCCTGAATGAGTTCTTGAACAGTGGATGTGCCCGCGGAAACGGTTGCTGTCACGCTGGGTGGCGCGTCGGGCTTTTGTTTTGACTTTACCAGAAGGAGGCGGCGGCCGGCCCCTGCACTTCCAGGAACAGCCGAGCTGGAGAGGGGGGCCGGTCCTGTGGGGCTGGCTCAGCCCTGTGCGGGCCCGTCCTGTGGGCTGTGCTGCCTCAGCCCTGTGCGGGCCGGTCCTGTGGGGATTGGCTCAGCCCTGTGCGGGCCGGTCCTGTGGGGATTGGCTCAGCCCTGTGCGGGCCGGTCCTGTGGGGGCTGGCTCAGCCCTGTGCGGGCCGGTCCTGTGGGGGCCTGGTTTTGGAGGGGGGGGCCGGTCCTGTGGGGCTGGCTCAGCCCTGTGCGGGCCGGTCCTGTGGGGCTGGCTCAGCCCTGTGCGGGCCGGTCCTGTGGGGATTGGCTCAGCCCTGTGCGGGCCGGTCCTGTGGGGATTGGCTCAGCCCTGTGCGGCCGGTCCTGTGGGGTTGTACCGCCTGTGGGAATGCGGGGTGCTCACCCTGAGTTTGGGGGGGGAGGGCGGCGACTGCCCACCACTGGTTTCCTTCCTCTCGGCTCACCAGCTCGCGTCCGATCCAGCGGGGCTGCCTGCCCGGCCGCTCGGCACTGAGTGGGTGGCCTCGCATGCAGTTAGCGGTTTTGCAAACCCAGAACAAAGGGGGGGTCCTTATGTAATTAATGAAAGACCCTCTTGTAAACGAGGCGTGTCCTGTGGAAACGCGCGGGGAAAGCCTTGTTCCTTTCCTCTCGTGTTTGAAGGGTCCCTCGCACCTCAGGGAGGTCGGCTCGTCCGGGGCTGGCAGTCGGGTTCCCGGCGTTGCTGAGCGGCTGCGTGGTTTCTTTGCTGTGAGGTCCCGGACACACAGGCAGGCGAGGCTTGTTCGCTGTAAGCCGGGTAGAACCGAGCTTCTTTAAGAAATGTCGTGCCCTGGCCCCTGTGGCTCAGTGGATAGAGCATCGGCCTGCGGACTCAAGGGTCCCAGGTTCGATTCCGGTCAAAGGCAGGTACCTTGGTTACATTCCCAGTAGGGGGCGTGCAGGAGGCAGCTGACGGATGTTTCTAACTGAGTCTATCCCTTTCCCTTCCTCTCTGTAAAAAGTCAATAAAGCATATTTTTTTAAAGAAAAGAAACATTGTAACCAAACTTATTGCCATCCCTGGAGCCGGAAGCATTCCCACTGGCTGTGAGCAGTAAAGGCTCTTCTGGCTTCCAGACAGAAGCTGCGGCTTTCTCTGCTCCCACCCTCAGCCTCTGCCAAACGTAACCCCCCCCCTGCACCTCCTTCCCCTGCACCCCCATTCCCAAAGCACAGCCTGCCGGCGCTCCCCACTGAGAGGCTGCCCTCACGGTCCCGGGATGGCGCCCGCTCAGCGGAGAGCCAGCCCCGGTTCCCTGCCAGCCGATCCCGCAGTCAGATCCCTGCAGCCTGGGCAGAATGGAGACTGCCCCCCAATCCCGCCCCGTCCCCGAGCCAGGAAACAGCACACACCAAGCACAGAGCCCGGGCGCGAGGAGAGCGGAAAGGAAGGAGCACCGGAGCCTCTCTTTCCGCTGGGATGCGCTCTGGAGCCAACGTGGAGCGCGGGGGCTGCAGGGCGCCGAGGGCCTCAGCCGTGGAGCCTCAGGGCTGTCCGGGGAGCGGCCTAAGCCGGCAGTCAGACATCCTCAGCACTGCTGTGGAGGGGGAGAGGCTCAGGGCTTCTGGCTGAGCGGCGCCCCCTGTGGGAGCACACTGACCTCCAGGGGGCAGCTCCTGTGTGGAGCTTCTGCGCCGCCCTGGTGGTCAGTGCTTGTCATAGTGACCGGTCGTTCTGCCATTCGATCAGTTTGCATATTGGCCTTTTGTTAGACAGGATTGGCTGGTCCTGGCAGACGGTGAAGCCGTAGCCTGCGGGGCTGTCTCTCCCACCAGACTGAGGTCCTGGCCTCTCTGTTGGACACGCCCACGCTTTAGCACGTAGCATCGCAGTCCCGGCCCAAACCACCGGCGAGCGGTGGCTCAGACATCGTTTCCCGGGCACCACGCTGTCTGACTGTGGGCGTCAGCGTGGGCGTCGGCGTGGGCGGGCATGGGAGCGCTCCGGGGCCGGCAGGCGCCCTCCTGCCCCGTCAGGGGGTTAGGTAGCGGCTCTGAACGGTGCGACTCCTCCTCGGCCACCTCAGCCCCTCTCCCACGGCAGCGCCGCACTGAGGGAGGCCAGCTGAGTCTCCACGCCCTTCCCTTGTCATCATTACGTCTGTGGGGAGCACTGCTGACAGGGCAGCCGGCTGTCCCCCACTTTCGGTTCCTGTCTCGACGTGTGTTAATAATGGCCAGGCTTTCCCGGCACGGCTCTGCCCACGCCTCCGTCAGAGGCACGTGGTGATGGGGGGGCTGTGCCGGGCATGCCCAGCCCTGAGGTGCCAGGAGCACCCCCTCAGCTGTGCCCTGGCACTGCCGACCCCCCTGCCCAGGACCCACGTCACGTGGGCCAGGCGGGCCCACTGCTGGGTGAGATGGTGGATGCCGCCGCGGGGGGCAGAAAGCAGATGAGTGTCCCTCCCCCCAGCCCCGCCCCCCCTGGCCTGTGTTTGGGACCCGGGTGGGAGGGCAGGACGGAGGGAGGAGGGCAAGGTCAGAGCGGCTGCGGGAACGAGCAGCAGTTAGAATGGGAACGCGGAGGGCCTGAGTGCGGGCTGAGGGTCTCGAACCCCCACCCGAGGCAGCGGGAGCAGAGGACGTGTCCGTGTGGGGAAGGGCCCGGTGCGCTGGCTCCCGCCGCCTGGACCCCGGCCGGAGGGGAGCGGAGGGCCGCGCGCAGCTGCAGAGACGCTCAGCGCCGGTCCCTGTGTGAGGAGGGGCACTGAATGGGGGTTGTTATATGTTACATGCCCCTCTTTTTTCTTAAAAGCCCGAGTAATGGAAACCACAGGAAGCCCCGGGCGGTGTGGCTCAGTGGTGGGCTCTGTCCCCGGCCCGGGCACATGCCCAGGTTTCGGGTTCAATCTCTGATGGGAGGCAGCCGATCAGTGTTTCTCTCTCTCTCCCTCCCTTTCTTTTCCTAAAATCAATTTTAAAAACAACAACAACAATAGCCCATGGACACAGACAGCAGGTGGGGAGAGCCTGGGCGGTGAGGGCTGGAAGAGGTCAGTGGGGAAGAAGGGACACAGGTAACACTCTCAACAACAAAGACTCTTTACAAACACAGTGGACACTGCGGGATGGGAAGACAGTCTGTGACTAACATTCAAATGTTCAGAGAGCAAACACAGCCAAAGGCAAATGATGGCTGTTTGGGTCCACAGAACGTCTGATGGCCGGACGCCCGAGAACGGAGGAATGCAGTGCACTTCACTGCCGACCTCTGACCCGGAGGGTAACAATCAATGGTTGTTACTTAGTAATCCTCCGGAGTCAATTATTAATGAAAACATTAATTCTCAAGGGACAAATTACTCCTGTGCGCTCGAACACACGCACACACACGCACGCACGCACACACATGCACAGATGCAAAACTCTTCCTCACAACTGTGCCGCCCTGGCCAGTGGCTCGGTGGTCAGAGGGTCCGCCTGCGGGCTGAAGGGTCCCAGATTCTCCTCTCTCTCTGACAAAGTCAATAAAAACATGTTAACACACACACACAAACACACACACACACAGAACACCTCTGCAGCTGGCATGGCAGCCATAGCTCTGGTTGCCAGGGGCAGCGCCGACGGTTCTGCTCCGTGGGTGTTTCTCTGCCAGCCTCCCCCACCCCCCCGCCGGCACCCACTGCCACGGCTCTCCGGGGTCCAGCGGGATTATGGTTACGTTTCCTCCGAAAGACAACAGCCTCAGCAGCATCGGAGGTCCCGGAGGGGGCCCTGCCGGAAGGGGCGGCAGAGCTGCGGGAAGCGGTCGGTCTGCTGTGAGCAGCGGGTCCGATCGGCAGCTCAGGGCGCCCTCTGTGCGTCCGTGGACTGCGGTGCTGGAAGCCGGGGCTGCGGTGCTGGTGGTTTGTAAAGGTGCTTTTGGGAAGGCCCTGCCTGCTCAGTCTGCCCTGAACCTAACGCTGCTTTAAAAAATAAAGCCTATTTTTTTTTTTTTTTAACTCAGAGTCGGGGTTTTTCGCTGACCTGGGCCGCTGCCTGTCTGACTGGGCGGCCGGCGTGGGTCTGCGTTGTCTGGGGCCGTGTGGGGTGGGGCGCCCTGCGTGGTGCGGCTCAGCAGCCACAGGTGCGGCGGTCCTGGGGCGGTTCTTCCGGCAGAATCCAGAAAAGCAGCAGGAATAACAGAAAGAATTGTTCCAAGGATGCATCCCTCCATGTTCCCTAACCATTGGGCTTCCTCTCTCCAACACGAACGGGACGAGGGCCAGCTGTCACTGCGGCAGCTTGGGGCACGCCACGCGCCTCCTTGCTCACTTCCTGCTAACATGAGGAGGTGTGCCCGGCTCAGACAAGCGGTCAGGGGCTCCGGGGTTCCTGCTGCCCCCCAACCTCTGGGGCAACTCCGCTCTCCTGGTTTTAGCTGCTTGTTCAACAGTTACCTAAATATTAGACAATCTACGGGTGTTTCTGTAAAAGATATATATATATTTTTACTGATTTCATAGAGGAAGGGAGAGAGAGAGAGAGAGAGAGAGAGAGAGAGAGAGAAACATCCATGACGAGAGAGAATCATGGACTGGACGCCCCGCCCCCATGGGGAATCAAGCCCGAACCCCGGGCCTGTGCCCTGACTGGGAATCGAACTGTGACCTCCTGGCTCCCATGTTGACGCTCAGCCCCTGGGCCAGGCTGTCACACACACACACACACACACACACACACCCGCCCGCCCCAGGCCCGCTTCCCCACGTCCGGACTGAGCGCCTGCCCTCTCTTGCAGGAGTACATCAAAGGCGTGTGCGAGCCGGAGCTGGAGGAGCGGGAGCACTACCCCAAGGCCATGCACTGCGTCCTGGTGGGCGCCCGCGGCCTGTTCCTCCGGAGCCTGATCCGGGACACGTGCGCTGACCTCTGCGTGCTGGACGTGGGGCTGCTGGGCGTCCGCGGCAGCGCCGAGGCCGTGGTCATGGCCCGCAGCCACGTGCAGCAGTTTGTGAAGCTATTCGAGGGCCACGAGGACCTGCCGGGCGGCCGGCGGGAGGCGGACATCAAGCGGGAGTTCCGGCACTTCGTGGAGGCGCACGCCGACAGCTACACCATGGAGCTGCTGCTGCTGCCCGCGGCGCTGAAGCGGGCGCTGCTGGCGCTCACGCTGGGCGAGGACGGCCTGGGCGAGGCTGAGGGCGGCGAGCCCCCGCCCACGGCGGGCCCGGGCGGCGGCGACGGGGCGGCCCCGCGGGAGGAGGCGAGGAGCGGGGCCGGGACCCCCGTGTCCGAGCTCACGAGGCAGATGGACAGCGTGTTCTCCAGCTCGCCGGACCCGCCCTTCCTCCCCGTCAACGGCCTGGCCCCCGAGGACGAGCCGGGCCAGGGCCGGGCGCGCCACAAGAGGCGGTCCTCCGACTCCGAGGAGCGGCACTCCAAGAAGCAGTTCTCCCCGGAGAGCGGCGAGGGGGGCGAGCCGGCGCCCGGCGGGGAGGCGGACGCCGCCGAGGCGGACGCCGGGGCCGACCTCATCGACCTGTGCGAGGCCCCCGGCGAGCCGGACGGGGCCAGCCCCGACGGGAAGGACACCAGCGAGGAGATGGAGCACAACATCCTGGTGAACTTCTTCCGGACCATGGGCTACTCGCAGGACACGGTGGAGAAGGTCATCCGGGAGTACGGGCCGTCCGCCGAGCCGCTGCTGCTGCTGGAGGAGATCGAGAAGGAGAACCGGCGGGGCCAGGAGGAGCGGGAGGCCGGCCCTGGGCCGCCCGAGCCCGGCACAGCCAAGCAGAAGGGAGTCAGCAGCAGCGCCAGCGAGTTCACCGCGGATCCCACCCCAAAGAGAACGCAGACCCAGGCACAGCCGAGCGCCGCGGGGCAGAAGCTTTCTCCGTCACCGTTCAAGGCGGAACCGAAACCGTGTGCCTCGAACTGCAGGATGAACGCCTTCAGACCGGGGCCGGCGGGGCTGCACCCCAGCTTCGCCGGGAACACCGACCTGGACGTCGACGGCGTCGCCCCCTCCGCCGCCCCCTCCAGCCCCAGCTTCGTTTCGAGAGGAGGGCCCGGCCACCAGCCCAGGGTCCCGGTTTTCCCCGAGAACGGGGTGCAGCCGCACGGGGAGGCCCCGCTCCCCAGCCATCTCAAGCCGGCCTGCGACGGCCGGGCCGGCGGCCTGGGCTCCCCGCCGCCCAGGCCGAACTGCCAGCCGCTGGGGCTCGCGGCCGGGCTCCCCGACCCCGGGGACTCCTCCGTGACGGGGGTGCAGCGGTTCCGGGACACCCTGAAGGTGCCCTACAAGCTGGAGCTGAAGAACGAGCCGGGCCGGACGGACCTGAAGCACATCGTCATCGACGGGAGCAACGTCGCCATCACGTAAGTCCCCGCGGGCGCGCCCGCCATGATTCCCGGGGGGCCCTCCCCGCAGCGCCCGGACTGCGTGCCCGGGGGCGGTCCTGTGTGTGTCCGGTGGCCTGAGCTCCCGCAGGGGGAGCTGGGGAAGGCTGCTGTTCCGTCCTTCAGGGTTCTAACCTGGCCGCCGGCAGCCTGGCGTGTCGGGCAGGAGATGATGGAAGGGCCTTTCACCTCGCTTTGCCCAGTGATAAGGCTTCTAAATGATTATTTTTAAAACTAAATTATTACCTTTGTACATATACCATTGCCCCCCCATACATAAAATGATTACTTTTTTAAAGAATGTATTTCTGTTGATCTGAGAGAGGAAGAGAGACAGAAACATCAGTGATGAGAGAGAATGCATAGATCAGCCTCCTCCTGCACACCCCGTACTGGGGACCGAGCCCGCAACCCGGACGTGTGCTGTTTACCAGAATCGAACCTGGGACCCTTCAGTCCACAGGCCAGTGCTCTATCTACTGAGCAACACCAGCCACGTTCCTTAAAAGTTTCCTGGAGTGGTATGCATCTCTCAGAGGGGCTGCTGGGGCTTGGAGCTGTGTGTATACCCAAGACAGGGCAATTTGCATCTCTGGCCCCTCCCACGGTGGCCAGCGTGCTCCCCCCAGTCATGTGACAGCCCAGCACACGCCCCGGGTTTCCTGAACGCCCTGGGGTACCCTCCTGCCCTTGGAACCCTCTGAGTGGGTGTCTGAGGGAAACCACACGCTGACTGTTTGGGGAGGGTTTCCATTTTCTCTGAATTCACAAGACGTCTGAGCTTTAAAGCACCTTCTTTACAAGGAAGACAGACTTACAGCCTGATGTAGACTGATTTGAAAATATCGGTAATTAAAATGAACAGGGCGTAGGGCTGTATGTGGAGCGATGGCAGTGTTTTGGATATACGTGGTGGCTGTGTCCTAACACCACGGAACTGTTCGCTCTCAAAGGACTGTTTCTGGTTATGTTTATTTCACCTCTCAGTTTTTTAAGAGGTGGGAGGAGATGAACCCTTTTTCTGAATTAACTGCTTCAACGTGAAATGTGAACTCCGGCCTGTCAGTTCCCTGAAGAGGTGACCGTGTCTGTTCTGTTTTCCGTACGACCCCAAGTCAGTGGTGCTGGCATATATTGATACACTCGGTAACAGGAAGGATGGATGAACGAGGAGGTTGTAACGATGAGACTTCTCGGCCCTGGCTGGTGTGGCTCAGTGATTAGAGCATCGTCCTGGTGCGCCAAGGTTGTGGGTTCAGTCCCCGGTCATGGCACACACAAGAAACAACTAATGCATGCACACATATGTGGAACAGTAATTTCTCTTTCTTCATCTCTATCTTTCCTCTCCTCTCTCTCTAAAACCAGTTTGTTTGATTTTTTAAAAAAAGATGCCGAAACCGGTTTGGCTCAGTGGATAGAGCGTTGGCCTTTGGACATAAAGATCCCGGGTTCAATCCCGGTCAAGGGCATGTACCTGGGTTGCGGGCACATCCCTGGTGGGGGATGTGCAGGAGGCAGCTGGTCTATGATTCTCTCTCATTGATGTTTCTAACTCTCTATTCCTCTCTCTTCTTCTCTGTAAAAAATCTATAAAATATATTTATAAAAAAAAACAAAAACAAGCAAACTTGGCGCCAGCGTTACCTGGAACTCACAGGACATACCATGGCTCAGGAACCTTGTCCAAGGTCACAGGTGCGAGACGCAGGCCCAGACGGTGCCTCCCCTGCGGACACCCTGCCCCTTCCCACAGCGATGGGGGCCGGGCCGGGGCCACGCGGTGCACACGGTGAGCTGCCTGAGCCTATGGGCGCACTCGCTCCCGAACCCAGCCCCTCGGGGACGGACGGAGAGGGAAATGGGCCCCCGGCAGCAGGGCCCGGGACCTTGAGAAACTCCCGCACCTCCGGCCGCCGCTGACACAGAGCGGTACCTGGTTCTTTCCCCGCGTCCCGGCTGAGTCGGACGATGACTCAGTGGAACGGGCTGTGGGGCGTCCCCGTGGGGCCGTGGCGCTGCCGGGGAGGCCGGCCGCCCGGCGGCACCTGACTCCGCGAGGACTTTCCTCACCGCCGAGCCGCCCCGCGGCCCGCGCTCGGAGAGCCGAGGGCGGAGGCGGCTGTGCTGGGCCCTCCCGGGTTTCACTTTCCCCGCGGCCACGCCGCTCCCGATGCGGCAGGTTTTGTCGCTGTTGTTGTTTTTTGGTAATTGCCCCCCCCTTCCCAACCCCCGAAGATATTTTCCCATTGATTTTTTTTTAGGAGAGCAAGTGGAAGGGGGGTGGGTGGGAGACAGCGAGAGAGAGACACATTGATTGGCTGCCTCCCACACGCCCGGCTGGGGCTGGGGATCGGAGGGAGCGAGGTGCATGCCCCTGACCGGAAGGCCCGAGACCCTTCAGTCTGCAGGCTGACGCTCTAACCACTGAGCACACCGGCCAGGGCCTTAGCCCTCCGTCTTTATCCCCTGTCCCCCACCTTCTTTCTGCGTGGACACCTCTCCTGGCTGCCGCCTGCGATCGTGGGGACCACAGAGGTCCAGGGATGTGGCCGCCGGGCTGGGCCTCCCTGCCAGCCGCCGCCTGTCCGCGGGCCAGGCCACTGCGCTGCGTGGGGCGCTGTGAGCCCGGGCATCCCTCTCGGCGGTCGGTGGACAGCTGGCCGGGCGCCTGTCCCAGGCTCGGGGGGCTGGCCGGGGGCCGGGGGCAGCGAGGCCAGCACCCTGTGCCCGGCGGGGGCCGAGGCGGGAAGGTCCGCTGTGTTGCGTGGACACAGACTTTCTCTGGAGTTCTGTTTTCGGTAAGTCTGTTCCCCACCAGCCGCTTCAGGTCCCCGGGGGCGTGACCTCGGCCCTGAGGCGACATTTGGAAATGAGCTCAGAGCTGGTGCTTCCAGAACCGCCTCCCGCTTCCCCGCTGGCGTGAGGGGCCCAGGCAGCAGGCCTCGCTGTGTGTCCGAGTGTCCCATGCCCGCGGGGGGCTGAGGCCCTCCCTCCGGGGCGTCGGGGGAGGAGGAGGAGGAGCAGGAGCAGGAGGGCGCGCCCCCGGCCTGAGGAGGGAGCTCGAGGCCCTTGCAGACGGCCAGGCCTCTCCCCGGGGTGTGTCCTCGGGGCTCCCCGGCCGGCTCTGAGGGAACCACGGCCCACGCAGTGTGTGTGTCCCGGCTGCGGGGCCACCAGCTTTGGCCTTCCCGCTGATAAGCAATGGGGAAGATTTTTTCTTGTTTTTAATTTTAATTTTAATTTCAGGGAGGAAGAGAGAGAGAGAACATCAGTGATGAGAGAGAATCATGGATCAGCTGCCTCCTGCACGCATGCCCTCTGTGGGGATCGAACCGGGAATCAAAGGGTGACCTCCTGGCTCCTAGGTCAATGCTTACCCCGAGCCCCACCTTATCCGCCTCCATGAAAACTGCCCGAGCCCGTTTCCCGGGAACAGATGGCCCTGGCGCTGTGGCCGTGGCCGTGGCCATGGCAGTGGCCGCCGTGGCGCCTGGTGGCCTCGGAGTTTCTGAGTTGCTCCCATCACATGTCTGTGGAGTTGTCCGCAGGCTGGGTGTGCTTTGCAGGCCCCCCACGGGCACGGCGCCCCCCGCCCCCAGCAGGAAGTCCCGCCTCTGGGAGCCACGGGGTGACGATGTGTCCCCGGCTCTTGGGGCAGTGGGCCGGGGCTGGAGGGCGCGCAGGGCCGCTCTGCACCCCCGGAGGGCGGAGGGCGGAGGGCAGGGAGGGGCTGCCGGAGGCCACCCCGGCCGCCGCCCACAGCCCCTGTCCCCGCAGCCACGGGCTGAAGAAGTTCTTCTCCTGCCGCGGCATCGCCATCGCAGTCGAGTACTTCTGGAAGCTGGGCAACCGCAACATCACCGTGTTCGTGCCGCAGTGGAGGACCCGGCGCGACCCCAACGTCACAGGTGAGCGCGCGGGCCCGGGCATGGCCGCCGCCGGGGGGGGGGGGCATGGCCGCCGCGGGGGGGAGGGGGGGCATGGCCGCCGCCGGGGGGGAGGGGGGGCATGGCCGCCGCGGGGGGGGAGGGGGGGGGACAGGCCCGCTCTGCGGGGGAGGGGAGGACCCGGCGCGACCCCAACGTCATGGTGAGCGCCGCGGGCCGGCCGGAAAACACAGACATTTACATTATGATTCATAACAGGAGCAAAATGACATTACAAAGTAGCAACGAAAATAGCTTTTCGGTCGGGGGTCACCACACCACCAGGAGCCGTGTTAAGGGCCGCGGCGTCAGGGCCCTAGAGGGAGCCGGGAGCAGGCGCTGCGGGTCCGCCCACCCCCCCAGGGCTGTGGCCCTCGCTCGGCTCGGCTGCGGTGGCAGGGCCCGCACCCACAGGCTGTGGTTCACGCTCGCCCTTTAAGAAGCACATGAGGTCACCCTCACACTGTGCCTCCGTCTGGCCGGCCCTGGCTTTGTTTTCTTCCCGTGAGCAGCACAGCGCCTCCCTGAGTCAGCAGAGAGCGGGGTCCCACGTCTGGGCGGCCGCTCTGGGGCGCAGTTGTCAGGGAAACGTGGGGGCCCCGGCCTGAGTGTCCCCGCTCCCTCCCTGAACAGAGCAGCACTTCCTGACGCAGCTGCAGGAGCTGGGCATCCTGTCTCTGACCCCCGCCCGCATGGTCTTCGGGGAGCGCATCGCCTCGCACGACGACAGGTAGGAGCGGCCTGCGTTCTGGGGGGCCTTGGGGGGCGCCTGGCTCCCGGCTCCGAGGAGCATCTCCCTGCGTCCAGACCCCGTTCGTTGTTGTTGTTGGTGTGTGTGTCCCCCCCCCCATCCGGCCCGAGGATATATTTTCCGTTGGTTTTGAGAGGGCGGAGGGAGAGGAGACACCCTGTGAGAGAGACCGTCGAAGGGCTGCCTCCCTTCCTGCCGCCCGGAAGGAACGGCCGCCCGGGCCTCTTTAGGGGAAAGCTGACGGGCCCAGGAGGAGCGGCGCTGAGCCGGGTGTTGGTGCCGCAGAACAGGGGGCGCTCTGTCTCCTGGGGGGTCAGGCGTGGCCTGTCACCGCGACCCCGGAGCCCGTGTCCGTGTGGGCGCTCCTCGCACCGCCTCCCGGAGGGGGCGTGGGCGCTCGGTGCTCAGCCGGCCCCGCCTCCCCATCGCCTCCTGCCTCGCCGGGAGCTGCGCATCTGTAACTCGGGCAAAGCAACAGGCCATTCTGAACATCGCCTCTTTTTTCTTTTTTAAGGTTTTTTTTCTTTAACCATTTGTACGTCATAAGCATCTGTAGATGCAAACGGCAGACCCGTTTCATTAAATTCGGAATATCGTGGCAGTTAACTGGTTAAAGTTGACGTTTTACAGAGAAAGGAAGGGAGAGGGGGAGAGAGAGAAGCATCCATGGTGAGAGTCACGGGCCGGCTGCCTCCTGCACGCCCCCCCGTGGGGGTCCAGCCCGCAACCCAGGCCTGTGCCCCGGCCGGGAATCAAACCAGCAACCTTCTGGTGCACCTTTGGGACGGCGCCCAGCCAGCCGCGCCCTCGGTGGGCGAGGGTCTGGCCTCTCCGGCCCTGGCCCTGCCCCTGGTTTCCGTGGAGAGGAAGCCGGGGTTCCCTGCTCAGCATCTGGGAGCGGGGTGCCGCCCGCCCGCCTGAGCCCCCGTGCTGTCCCTGCAGGTTCCTGCTGCACTTGGCGGACAAAACCGGCGGCATCATCGTGACCAATGACAACTTCAGAGAGTTTGTGACCGAGTCGGTGTCCTGGAGAGAAATCATTACCAAGAGGTAAGGGCCTCCCTGCCCGTCCTCTCCCAGCGTGCTGGCGTGTCCGGTACCTGTACAGCTGCCCCAACACCCCCAGGTGGCGCCTCAGTGGGCTCCCCGTCACACACACACACACACACACACACACACACATGCCCGCCCCTCCATGGCGCATGTGTGTCTGTTTTGAGCCATTAGGGTCGAGGCCCGTAAGAGCCAGTGCCTCCTGCCTGTGGCCGTGTGGTTGGGCAGCTGCTGACAGCGAGCTGGGAGCTGGTCTCTGGCCTCCGGGCACAGGGACTGGTTCCTGCCGGACCCCGGCCCTGGCCGCTGCCGGCGTTTCCCGGACTGTGATGTCCACGCGGCCTGAACGCACCGAGACCGGTGTGCACGCCAGCGGTCACTCTCAGAGCCCACCGGGTCCAACGTCACAGACAGACACGGCCCGGACCCGTCCGGCCGCGGGCACTGCTCTCTTCTCAGAAGGTGACAAATTAAACACAGCTCAGCCCTGGCATCATGTCTTCCTTTTTAAAAAAATATTTTTATCGATTTCAGAGAGGAAGGGAGAGAGGGAGAGGAAGAGAAACATCAATGATGAGAGAGAAGCATTGATCGACTGCCTCCTGCACGCCCCCCAATGGGGAGCAAGCCCGAAACCCAGGCCTGTGCCCTGACCGGAATCGAACTCAGACCTCTTCAGTCCCCAGGTTGGTGCTCTGTCCACACCAGCCAGGGCTCAGGACTTGCTTTTTAAAGGTGCTTCCAGTGGTTTGCCAGTGTGACAAGCTTTCGCACTGAAATCCCGGAAGGAAAGGCTGTTAGGCCATAAGCCCCCCCAGAGAGGGGGTTCTGGGCGTGGAGTCTGAGCCACCGGCCGCAGGGCTGGCGGGAGAAGAGCCCGCAGTCCTGGGCGCCCAGCGCTCTGTGCAGTTTGGAGAGGAGGGACCTGCGGGTTTTGCGTGTGCCCTGCTGAGGGCAGGGGGCCGTCGGGCAGGTGCACAGAGAAGGGCTGTTCCCTGCTTCCTGGCTGAGGGAGGCAGCCGGGCAGCTCCCGCCCGCTCGCAGGTGAGCAGCCCCGAGCAGCACATCCAGGAACGTGAGCCCCTGGGAGCTCCCTGCTCCCTGCTCGTCTCCACTCTCAGCTGGGATAGATTTAGGCTTGTGGTCGGCAAACTCATCAGTCCACAGAGCCAACTAGCAGCAGCACAACGATGGACATTTCTTTGGAGAGCCACATTTTTTAATCGTAAACTTCTTCTAACGCCACTTCTTCAACACAGACGCGCCCAGGCCGTGGTGTTTTGTGGAAGAGCCACACTCCAGGGGCCACAGAGCCGCATGTGGCTCTCGAGCCACAGTTTGCCGACCACTGATTTATGACACCCCAAGAGTCCCCCACGTTCACCCAGATGTAAACCCCGTCAGGCGCCAGCCCTGCCCTCGCCGAGCCGGGGAGAGGGAGAGAGAGTCCGGCCGGGCGGAGCGGCCCCGGCTCAGGCCGACCGAGGTCTCAGGCCTCAGGCCTCGGCGAGCGGAGGCGCCGAGCCATGGCACCTGGAGTGCCGTCCTCGGGCGCTGAGCCTGGGCGGAGGTGCCCTGCCCGGGCCCAGTGCCCCAGCGCCCCGGCCCAGCCCCCCTCTGTTGCAGGCTGCTCCAGTACACCTTCGTGGGGGACATATTCATGGTTCCCGACGACCCCCTGGGGCGGAGCGGCCCCCACCTGGAAGAGTTCCTGCGGAAGGAAGTCTCCCTGAGGTATTTCTGCCGAGGCCTCCGCGTTTCCTTCCGGGCTTTGTGCGCGTCAGGGCCAGCCCCCCCGGAGCCGCCGCGGCTCTCCGCTTCCAACAGTCTGAGAGTCAGTGGGTCTCGTCTGTGGAACCATCAAGCAGGGGCCCCCAGAGACTAGCTCTGCATCCATGGCCCTTGGTTTTGGGGTTTTGGGTTAGTCCTCACCGGGGGATATTTTTCCATTAATTTTTAGAGAGAGCGGAAGGGAGGGAAAGAGACAGAGAAACATCCATGTGAGGGAGACACAGCGACGGGCTGCCCCCAGACACGAGTCCCCACCGGGGACCGGGCCTGCAACCCGGGTCCATGCCCTGGACCAGCACTGAACCCGGGACCTCAGTCCACGGGCTGGTGCTCTGCCCAGTGAGCCACACCGGCCAGGGCACCTTTCGGTCCCGCTCCCGTGGAGGGTGGGGAGCCAGGCGCTCCCTGTGGGTCTGAGAGGACAGGGCGGGCGCTGTGGGCCTGAGCGGGTGCCGCGGGTCCCTGCAGGCCAGGCTGGCTCCTGGCTTTCACGGTGTTAACCACGGCGTTCCCTGTGCCTGGCGCAGACCCCGTGCCCAGGCTCTGAAACGGCAGCACCTGTGTGTGCTTCCGGCAGGAAGGCGTTCGGGTTCATTTCCACTCACAGGAGGCCTGGGGGCCCCGGCGTGGCCGTGGGGGTGACGCACAGGGGGGACCACTGCCCCGCCCCCTCCCTGGTCTGGGGCTTTCTCCCTCTGGAGCCCTCGATGGTTATGACACGAACGCGGACGGAGCACCCACAGGCCCTGCCTCTCCGCCCGCACCCGCCCCCACCCTGCCCCACCCTCTCGTCCACTCACCTCCTTCCGGGCGTCCCCGCTGGAACCCGCGGCAGTGGATGCCTCTCCGTGGCCTCCCGTCCTCACGGCCGCGGTGCAGCGCCGGAGGGATGCTCTCCAGCTCCTCCCGCAGCCCGCAGCCGGCGGAGGCAGTTAAACACCCGCCGGTGTGCACGCACCTGTGGGGGCCAGGCCTCCCCGGACTCCGGGGAGAGGGGGCGGACACCAGTCCGGGAGCGGCCCGTCCGCTCAGGGGGTCCCCGCTGGGGCCTGTCCGCCAGGCCCCCCTCCCCACAGGATCAGAGGCCGGGGGAGTGGGCCTTCCTCCGTGCTCGTGCCCGCTGGGCACGCCCAGGTGGGGCCAGGGCCCGGGCCGAGCCAGACCGCAGACCGAGGGCCGGGCCGTCCTCACCTGTGGGTGGAGTGGCTCTTTTAAATTAAAAAAACTTTTTTTTTAAAATTGATTTCAGAGGGGAAGGGGGGGGAGAGAAACATCCTGATGAGAGAGAATCATGGATTGGCTGCCTCCTGCATGCCCCCAATTGGGGATCGTGCCCTGACCAGGAATCGAACCCTGACCTCCTGGGTCATAGGTCAAGGCTCTGACACTGAGGGACACGGCCGGGTCCGAGTGGCTCCGGAAGCACAGCCTCCCTGTCTCCCCTGAGTCTGGAGGCGGCACCGGGACATCCCGCCCGGCCACAGTCCCTCCGTCAGCAGCCAGGGGGCGGCAGCGGGCCCCGGGTCAGCAGCAGGGTCTCCAGTCCATCTCCTCACCCAGCTCACCGCCTGCTTCCTCCCCAGGGTCCTGCAGCCCCTGCTCCCCACCCTGCCGGCCGTGGGCATGTTCGACCCCAGCTTCCGGGGCAGCCCCGGCGCCCAGGCCGCCGGCCCCGGCCACCAGCCCCCCGCCCGGGTGCAGGGCCCCCCGCCCGGCCACTGGCTGCCCCCGCAGCCCCGCTTCCCCCTGGCGCCCGGCCTGCCGCCCAGCGTGGCCCTGCCCGCCCAGCGGTCCTCGGCCGAGACCGGCGAGCTGCGGGAGGCGCTGATGAAGATCTTCCCGGACGCGGAGCAGCGGCTGAAGATCGACCAGGTCCTGGGGGCGCACCCCTACATGAAGGACCTGAACGCACTGTCGGCCCTGGTGCTGGACTGAGCGGCCGCGCACACTGTGAAGGCCCGGGCCGGGCGGCGGCCGGCGTGTGCAGAGCCCGGGCCCACCCTCTGCCCGCCGCCCGCCGCCCTTTTCTGTGACTATGCTGCTATCCGAGTGCCGCTCCCTCCGGGAGACCCTCCGCCCGCCACCTCCCCAGCAGTGACTCCGTGTATCCACATTTTTATGTTTTTTAAACTATTTTCCTGAAAGCTGAGAATATTGACAAATGAATACGATTAGCCTTTCTAAATAAAACGAAACAAAACAAAAATGGCTGCTCCTCGGGGAGTGGGACCTTCTGAAGCGTGTTTCTCGGGGTGACCGTCCCGTCTGCCCCCCCTGGAGCGTGCCCCTCCCCCACCTCGGCCGCCCCTCGAACCCGTGCCCAGGAGCTGGTTTTGCTCCCCAGATTCCCCCGCCAGAGTCCTCCGTAAGCGGTAACGTGTCCGGGCGCCACTAGAGGGCGCCTTGTCCCTGCTGTGTAGGGGACCTGGCACTGCCAGCCTCAGCCTGGGCACCGGGCTCTGCCCGTGTGGCCACGCCCGGGCGCCCGGCGTGCAGGCCGGTGGGCAGCCGCCTCCCGGGCAGGGCTCAGCTCGCCCGCCAGCAGAGGCCTCGCTGTCCTGACCTGACTCTGTCCCGTCCAGCCTGCGAGGGGGGTGGAGTCCTCAGCCACAGCACACGCCCCAGGAGAGCCCGTCAGCTTTGCCAAAAAGCCCACCGGCTGTTCCCCGAACCGCCCGCCTCTGGGCGAGGCCGCCGCCTCCGCCCCCGGTCCCCGGCCTCCGCAGGGCCTCCCCGCGCCTTTCCGGAACCCGTGGCTGAGCGCCCTGCCCTGTCCCTCCCGGCGGCTCATTCCTGGCGTCGTGGCTGTTCTCTGAACCACCGCCACGGGCTCTGTCTGCCCTGCCCGTCCCCCCGCTGCTCAGGGCAGGTCCCCGGGATCTCCCCCGCCCAGAGCCCCAGGCCTGCCCGCCCCGTGCGGGGCTCCCGGCCACGGCAGGCGGGGCGGCCCTGGGACGCCCGCTGCCTCCCGGAGGCTCCCTCTCCCGTCGCCTCTCTGGACGCCTCTGCTGCTGGTGGTGGGGCCTGGTCAGCTGCTGCTGTGGGGCAGGCGCCGAGGGAGCCCCTGGGGGCCGGCAGTGACTCAGCCCAGCAGGTGCGGGAGGTCTGGGCTGTCTCCCCGTGACCCTGACCTTCGGGGCCCCACCCCAGATGGCTCTTCTGTTCACAGAAGGACCTGATGTCACGGGGCAGCAGGCCCAGGTGCACCTGGAAGGGGCGGGGCTCTCCGTGGCCTGCCCTCTGACCTTTGGGTGACGTATTGGCTGTAAGAGCCCTGCCTACCCCTTTCCCAGGCGCGGGGACTGAGGAGCCCGGGAGAGCTCAGTTACGCATCCTGTTAAACCACAGCCGGAAGCACCACCCCCAGCCTTTCTGAATCCATCGAGTTTCGTTCATTTTTGTGTTTAAAACCTCAGTTTTCCAACCACTGCAGACAGCCCGACCGTCCGAGCCGCCTCCTGTGCTCGGCTCGAGGACTGGCCAGCAGCTCCGAGCGCCGCAGAGCGAGCTCATGCCACACCTCCGGTCCCCGGGGGCTCAAGTTCCATCCTCTGACCCCTAGGGTCCTGGGGCAGTCACTGGGGAAACTGAGGCAGGACAAACTGGGGTTTGCCTAGAAACGGGGCCGAGGGGCCCACAGCCAGCGCTGGAGCCGCTGGAGCCTGAGGCCCAGGGCCCCGGGATCAGCTCTTCCCACAGGACCCCCAGGCAGCCCAGGGCCTCGGGTTCCTCCCACCCCAAGGCCCCAGGGAGCTGCCCTGCAGGCCACACAGCCTGAAACCCAGCCGGGGCCAGGCCTGGGCGGGCCTGGAGGAGGGAGAGGAGGAGGGGGAGAGGGACGGGGGCGGGGGGGAGAAAGGGGGAGGAGGGGGGACCTCCCCCGGGGGAGCATGTGCTGTCTGCCTGCCTGGCTGGCGCTGGGATCAGCTAAGGTTTCAGCCACCAGACGAGGCCGCAGGAGGAGAGGCCGCCCCTGGGCCCTGAGGTCAAGGTCACCGGTCGGTCCGTCTCGGCTCCTTCGGGACCCTGGCTGGGCCACCCTCGCCGGGTGTGAGCCGTGTCAGTCCGCCTGCCCCTGGCCCGGCAGCTGGGGGGACCCCGGGAGGGAGGAGCACTGTGGAGGGGGCGGGGGTCGTCCCCCAGGCCCCGCTTCCGGGAAGTCTCCACACCAGCCCCTGCACGGGGTTTAAATTTACTCAGCACCTACTACGCGCCCCGTTTAACCCGCACAACCCCCCTGAGGGTGCAGGTGTTCGTCCAGAGCCGAGCCCAGGCTGGGCAGGGCCTCCTGAGTCTGAGCCGCTGGGTGCCCGCTGGGTGCCAGTCACCCAGGGCGGACGTGGCCCCGGAGGTGAGACCCAGGAACGGGGGGGCGCTCAGCCAGGGACCAGGTGAGGCCAAGAGGATGTGAGCTGGGCCCGGGAGCAGAGCCTCAGACGCAGGTGACGGGGTGGGAGGGGGAAGGGAGGGGAATGGATGGAGATGGACTGGGATGGGCGGGGGTGGAGGGGAGGGGGATGGATGGGGAGGGGAGGGGAGGGGGATGGATGGGGAGGGGGAAGGGAGGGGAATGGATGGAGATGGACAGGGATGGGCCGGGATGGAGGGGAGGGGGATGGATGGGGAGGGCAGGGGAGGGGGATGGTTGGGGAGGGGAGGGGAGGGGGATGGATGGGGAGGGGAGGGGAGGGGGATGGATGGGGAGGGGAGGGGAGGGGGGTGGATGGGGAGGGGAGGGGATGGACATGTGGCATCAGAGTTTCTCTCGGTGACACTCAGTGCACCCAGCCTCACTCAGGCCTCAGCTAGGGTCCCGGCTCCTCCCCACCCTGACTGAGCCACCCGCCCAGAGAACACCACACTGAGCCGCCCGCCTTTCCCCCTCCTGCCTTTCTCACAGGCAGCAGGTTCACCCACTTGGCAGTGTGGACGGCGGCCTCCTGCGCCCCCTCCTGGGCGGAGCCGCACCGCACGCTCTGGCTGAGGAGCAGTCAGTCCATTACTGCGTGTGCCGCCCAGCGCTGTGCCCCTCCCGCGTGCCCAGCCCAGCCCGGCCCTGCGGGAACGGCGGTCTGAACGGAGGCCCATGGCCACCGCACGGCCCGGCCCCGCGGCCCTGATGGCTCACCCACTCGCTCGGTCCGTCTGGAAAGCGGCATGTTGCTTAGCAACCGAAAGGATGCACAGATTGGACCTGAGAGGCCCGCACGCTGGCCGGAGGGGCAGAGAGAGAAGGCCCAGCAGGGCCGGCTCAGGCCGACCCCCTCGACTCCACGCAGCCCCAGGAATGACCCTCGTCAGCCTGGGGGGGGGGGGTGAGCTCCGTGGGCGAGGCCCCCGAGGGGTCCCATCGCCTCCCGATCCCACCACACCCAGGGGAGACGCTCTCACACAGGCCCAGTGGGGTGAGTCCGGTCAAGGTCACACGGCAGCGAGCGAGCGGCGTGTCCGGCATTGGCACTCAGACGCCGGCGTTGGCATTGAGCGCTTTTCCTGCCCCCCCGGGGGGGGGCCCCCACATCCCAGTGGCCCAGCTTCCTGGCTCCAGAGGGATCCAGCCTCCCCTTAAAAATGCCTTTACTGACTTCAGAGAAGAGGGGGAGAGAGACATCCATGGTGAGAGAGAGTCATGGACCCGCTGCCTCCTGCACGCCCCACACTGGGATCGAGCCCGCAGCCCGGCCTGTGCCCTCACCGGGAATCGAACCTGGGACCTCTGGTTCCTAGGTTGACTCTCATGAGACCCCTGAGCCCTGCCGGCCGGAAACGAATAACCTTCCTGGCCCGGTTCTTCTCTGCTGTGAGCAACGCTCCTCTCACCGACCTCGAGGGGCAGGAAGGAGTACAGGCGGGAAGGGGGGCACAGGCCGGAAGGGGGCTCTGCCTGCAGACCAGCCTGCATGTCCGTTTCTCTCCCACCGAGCGCAGCCGTGGTGGGTCCCGTCAGGAGGGCAGTCTGCCCCCCACGCTGCCCCCCCCCCAGCAGGCCTGCCCCCCGCAGCCTCACGGGGCCGGCCGCGGAGGGCTCCGGGGTCCCCAGGCGGCACCAGGGACCCTGTTTCTCCCAGAACGGCCGAGGCGGGGAGGGCGGCCGTCCAGCAGGGCGACAGGTGCCGCGGGGCCTGTGAGTCTGGGCAGCTGCCTGCCAGCGACAGCCACAGCGCTGAGGTCATCCCTCACCGAGCCCGGGCACCTGCCGGCCCCTGGTGGACAGGAAGCCCGGAGGGCCGGGCCTGACACCGCCCGCCCCCGGCCTGGCACCGCGGCCGGGGGAGCGCCACCCCCTGTCCCCCCTCCTGCCCCCAGCCCGTGCCCGGCCTGCCGAGGGGGCAGGGCCCCCGCATGGCCAGGCCGCCTGGGGCCCAGGGACACCCGCTGGCAGGGAACGGGGAGCCTCCGGAGGCCAGAGCTCTGAAACGGGATCCGGCCGCACTCTGGCAGCCCGGCCCGGCGCCACCGGCAGTTGCTAGGAGACAGCAGGCCTCGCGGTGGCAGGAGGGCTTCCCCGAGCTCGCGAGGCCACCTGGCAGCTGCCTGGCCCTGCCCGCATCCTCGCCCTCGGGGCCCAGCCCTGGCCCGTGCGGCTCAGAGGATAGAGTGTCAGCCTATAGACCAAAGGGCCCCAGGATCGATTCCCGTCAAGGGCACATGTACTGGTCAGGGCACCGTGCAGGAGGCAACCAGCAGGAGGCAACCCATCGGTGTCTCTCTCTCACATCGATGTTTCTCTCTTCCACTCTCTAAAAATCGATGGACGCCGAAACCAGTGTGGCTCAGTGGATAGAGCGTCGGCCTGCGGACTGAAGGGTCCCAGGTTCGATCCCGGTCAAGGGCATGTACCATGGTTGCGTGCACATCCCCAGTAGGGGGTGTGCAGGAGGCAGCTGGTCGACGATGTATCTCTCTCATCGATGTTTCTAGCTCTCTGTCCCTCTCCCTTCCTCTTTGTGGAAAATCAATATTTTTTAAAAATGAAAATAAAAATCATTGGAAAAATATCCTCAGATGGGGATTAAAAAAAAGAAGAAAAACAGGAACACAGGAAAGTGGTCTGCACCTACATCTACAGGACTCTCCATGGGAGCTGCCGGCCGCCCTATGGGGGTGCCCCTTGCCTTCTGGGGGGGCCGAGGCTGCGGGGTGAGGACAGGCCCGCCGAGGCGGCGCCCGGGCCAGCAGCTGCTCAGGGGACATGGCTTCCTTGTCCGTGTTCTCTCCGGACTCGCCGTTTCCATCCGTCTCACCACCATCCGATCCCCGCGGGACCTCACCAGAGCAGGTCAGCGCCGGCCAGGGCTCCTCTGCATCCAATCCGAGGAGCCGGCGGCTCATGGTGATGGACGATGCTCGGACCAGCTGGCTTCGCGCGGAGTCAGCATTGGGGGCGCTCAGGGCGGCTGCCCCCCTCCACGCGGCTCAACATCCCATCCGTCCAGCGGAGTCAGAGCCCGAAGGGGAGGCCGGGAGAGACCTCGGCAAGAAGCGTGGAGGGTGAGCCTGGCCGCTGTGGCTCAGGGGTTGAACGTCGACCTAGCATCAACCTAGGAACCAGGAGGTCAGAGTTCGATTCCCAGACAGGGCGTGAGCCCAGGCTGTGGGCTGGATCCCCAGGAGGGGGTGAGCAGGAGACAGCCCATCAGTGATTCTCTCTCAACATGGACATTTCTCTCTCTCTCTGTCTCCCTTCCCTTCTACAATCAGTAAATATATATATATATTAAAAGGAAACTTGGAGAATGAAAGACCAAGGCCAAGGCTGAGGGCGGGACTCCTGGTGCGTAACCAGCGGCCTCCTGTGGGGGGCGCTCAGGGTCAGGGCGCTGTCAGCACCAACCCTCTTCTTGCTCTGGCCGCGCAGGCAGAGGGGGGAGAGCTCTCTGCCACCAGCCTCAGGAAGCCCTTCTTCCTCCTCCTTCCTCTCTCCTGGAGATATTTTCTTTAAACACACACACACACACACACACACACACACACACACGGAAAACACAGCGACCAGGCGCGGTGGGGCTGGGAGGGCAGGGCCGCGGGGGCCGTGGGAGCCACCTGTGTGCGGGCAGTGCCCGGACCAGAGCGCAGAGGGAGGCCGGCTCTCCGCTCCGGCTCCCGGCCGGTCCCTCAGAGGGTCCCTTCCCGGAGGTGTCCGCATTGGGGATCAGCCCAGACGCGCCGCGGCCTCCGTTTCCGGCGCGTCCTGACCTCGGCTGGGAGATCGGCCGGCCGGCCGCTCCCAGGCCCTCCGCCTCCCATTGTCCTCTGGCCACAGGAAGCCCGTTTCCAGGCTCTGGCCCCGGCGCCCGGCTGTCTCTGTGACGGCGGGAGAGGCCGGTGGGAACTGGGCACGGGAAGGGCGAGGGTCGGAGATCGGCCGTCCCTCCCTCTTGCTCTGCCTCAGCGGGCCCTTCAGCCGTGGCCGTGGCTCCTCCGTGGCTCCAGCTCGCAGAGGACAGCCCTTCGTGGGCCCTCGTCGCCGCGTGGCCGGCTCCCCGGGCAGCCTGGCCCCGGCCTGGCCCCTGACGGCCAGCGAGACCTCCTGGCGCAGCCTCAGCCTGGGGAGGGCCTCCTGCAGGGGCCACGCTGTGTGCGCCACCATGGCCTGCTGGCTTCTCACCTCTTCCCTTCTCTGCGCGACCAACCCGCGTGCTCAGTCCCTCCGGGGAGGTCTGGGGACCCCTCTGGGCCCTGCCTGACCCTGGGAGGCATCCGAGTGTCTCTCAGTCTCACCAGGAGCGGCTCTGAGTCGCCCGTGGCTAAGGCCCCCACTTGGCCGGGTGCAAAGCCCAGGGGGGAGGAGAGGAAGGAGGAGGGGTGCGCCTGCCCCTGGGCCTCCAGACACCCCAGTGCCCCTAGCCCGGAGGCCCCGGCCCCGCTCCTTCCTCTCCGTGGAGAGCCGGCCCGGAGGCCACTCGGCTTGCGGGACTGACCCCTCCGCGGCTCTCCGGTCCGGCCGTCAGCAGCGGGTGTGAGGCAGCAGAGAGCGCGGTGCCTCACGTGGAGCCACTTACACAGCTGGAGCTGAGACCGCTTCCCTCTGCTGCTTCCGACCGGCCCTGAGAGCCGGGAGCTGGGAGCTGGGGGGCGGGGAGGGCACCGCGGGAGGGCGGTCTGTGCTTCTGGGAGCAGCGGGGTGTCCCTCTGACCCCAAATGTCCCCCTGGGCCGCTGCCTGGAGCTCGTCTCCCGTGGAGGTGGTCCCCCAAGATGTAAACGGGTGATCGAGGCCGACGGGCGGTGAGGGGAGGGGAAGGCAGGGTCTGAGGCGTTTCTGAGTCTGTCTGGCTCCAAGGGTAACCCCCTCTGGGTCACCATGAGGGTTTTTGTTTTGTTTTTCATGTATTTTTATTGACTTCAGAGAGGCAGGGAGAGGGAGAGAGAGAGAAACATCAGTGATGAGAGAGAACCATGGACCGGCTGCCTCCTGCACGCCCCGCACTGGGGATGGAGCCCAGGACCCGCTTGTGCCCTGACCGGGAACAGAACTGTCGGAAGCCGCCATTGCCCCCACAGCAGAGCGGTGTGGACAGAGGACCCGGGAGCTGGTCACACTGGGAAGCTCTGAAAGGTCAGAGCCGCACACTCGCCGTCTCAGCGGAAGCCACTTCCACCTGTCAATCGTATGGCAATCCTTGCTGATTGGCTGGTGCAGGGATTGCCTGCCTCTAGGGGTGGACCCCAAACCTTCATATTATAAAAGGGGTAGCAAGGCAGAGCGGGGGCAGTCCTCCCTCCAGAGGTGGGCTCTCGCCCGGCCCCCAATATTTCCTAGTCTCTTTCCTTTGTGTGCGGCCTCCTCCTGAACCACGCGGACGTGAACGGGGTTCCCACAGGAATCGTGACCCCTGGGTCACAGGTCCACGCTCATCGCGGGGCCCCGCCGGCCGGCCCCGTGCTTTTAAAGGTGGTGATTGGCCAAAGCCGGTGTGGCTCAGTGGATGGAGCGTCGGCCTGCGGACTGAAAGGTCCCAGGTTCTATTCCGGTTCAGGGCATGTACCCTGGTTGCGGGCACATCCCCAGTAGGGGGTGTGCAGGAGGCAGCTGGTCGATGTTTCTCTCTCATCGACATTTCTAGCTCTCCCTCTCCCTTCCTCTCTGTAAACAAAACAATAAAATATATTTTAAAAAATAAATAAATAAAATAAAATAAAGGCGGCGATTGGGCAGTCCTCAGATGGACACAGATGCGTCGAATTAAACGAAATTCGAAAACCTAAACCGCCCGAACCTGGCACATCGTGAGGCCCGCGAGGGCGGCAGAGCCAGGGCCGTGCGGATCCGTCCTCCGTCTCCGCCGGGAGCTCCCAGCCCCACGTGTGCGCTTCCCGCGTCTCCGTGTGCGGCCGTGCGGCCCTCACCGATGAGCGCGAGGACATTCACTCCCCGGAGGAAGCCGGGCCGTGGCCACGGCTCCCCCCCTTCCCCCCCTCCCCCCGGGCGGCCTGAGCTCCTGTCCGCGGGGGTCCTCTCCCGGACACTGCACACAACGGGACCAGGTCACACGGGGCTTCTGAGACCGGCTTCTCAGCATGAACCTCCTGCTCAAGGCTCATCGCACTGTATTCCAGCGCTCGGCTGTATGACAGACACGTTTCATTGATCCACGGGCGACTGGTGTGTCCACGTTCATGGGTGCCTGGTGTGTCCCAGCTCGTGGTGCCTGGCGTGTCCCTGCCGGGTGACGGACGCCTGAGTTGTCTCACTCTGGCTGCTGTGAACACAGGCGCAGGCTCTTGTGTGGACATGGGTTTCCCGTGTCCTTGGTCCGAGCTGAGGAGGGAAATGGCTGGTCCTCCGGCCGCATCTGTCCGCCGGCTCCCCAGGTCCCACAGCCGGGGGGGGGGGGGGGGTGCTGGGTGCTGGGGTCACATCCCTGCCGACACCGGCTGTTCTGACTCCTCCGGGACGGCCATGTGGCTGGTGTGACGTGGCCTCTCTGGTCCTGCCGGCCGGTGAGGCTGAGGTCTTCTGTGCCTCTTTGCGTGGAACTCACAGCAGCGCTGACGGCCCTCGTCAGCTGGTGGCCAGCAGGAGCCCCGTGTGAGGTGCGGTGAGGAAGGACACTTCCCTCCGCAAACAGCACAGACACTTTATGGAAACGGTTTGCAGACTTCCCAGTTCCTCTGGGAGGCAGCCCCACCCGTGGCCCCTCCGCCCGCCCTGCCCCAGCGCCTGCTCTCCCGTCCTGGCCGGCAGCCGCCCCGATGCCGCAATCCCTAAGCCTTCTTGGAATCCCGGGCCGCCCCGGGTCTCCTGTGACTCACGGAGGGTGTTTCCCACGCCGGCCGCCGCCGCTGTCTGCCAGCCGGGCTGGCACTGCCAGGAGGGGGCACCCTCCCCTCCCGGGCCTGGCCAGCCAGCCATGGTGAGACGCACCGGCCGTCCGGCCGTCCGGAGGGGGTTAGGAGGGACCCGCCCTCTCTGTGTCGTTTGAGTTTGCACCATGTGCACAGCTACTTGTGCCAACAGCAGGAGAGATGCAGGTGTGAGCAGTGACCAGCTCCGGCCCCGCCTGGAGGGGAGGGCCAATTTGTGTCCCCGGAGGGGGAGGCCCAGGGCCCTCGTGTGACCCAGATGCTTCGGGCAGGAGGGAGCCACGGAGGGTGCAGGCGGGAGAGCAGCATCTGTGGCCTGAGCCCTGAGTTCTTCCATGACTCCCCCCGCTTGCTGCAGGCACAAGGATCCAAGGGGACCTCTTTTTTTTTTTTTTTTTTTAACATATATTTTTTATTTCAGAAAGGAAGGGAGAGGGAGAGAGAGATAGAAACATCAATGATGAGAGGGAATCATGGATCGGCTGCCCTCTGCACGCCCCCTACTGGGGATTGAGCCCGCAACCCAGGCCTGTGCCCTTGGCTGGGATAGAACCTGGGACCCTTCAGTTCACAGGCCGATGCTCTATCCACTGAGCCACACCAGCCAGGGCCTGCAGGGTCCTCTCACAGGCTCCACACCTGATTTGTCCCTCCGTCCCGATCGCCCCGCCTCCCAGTAAAGAAATGAATTGCTCCAGGTGCTTAAGGATGGAGGGTGTTTATCCTTCTGTCCCCTCCCCACGGCTCCTGGTCCCCGGGTTCCTCCCTGGCTCTCACTCTCCCCACCCTGAGCTCCGTCCGCACCCACACGCCCTCTCCAGTCCTTCACAGGCCCTGCCGCCCTCAGGGCCTCAGGCCCAAACGCTCCAGTTCAGACACAGATCCCACCCAGTTCCTGGCGCTCCCGGCACACAAGCTGGCACAGGCTGGAGACACCGCCTGTGGGCTGCCGGCTTCCCGGCCTCCCCAGCTGCTGCCTCCTGCTCCCTCCGCCCACCCCCCCGCCCACCTCGCACCCTCCTTGGGCCTTTCCCGCCGCCGAGGCCAGGCTTCCCCGGCACCGTGTCTTGTCCCCGGGGCCGGGATTTCCTCCCAGCCCCTGCCCTCCCTCCTCCCCTCCCCGCACTGCGTCCCTGGGACCCGCCTCTCGCAGCAGACCAGACCTCCCCTCCCCGCCAGCCCCTCCTCACCGGCCGAGGAACCACGTCAGGAGTCACCTCCTGTTTGAAAAGATTAATCAACCCGTTAAGTTCCGGACTCGCCACATCGGGGGCTCATGTGAGAACTCTTCTTTTCTTTCAGTCCTCTCAGAGGATGCTGTCCCATTGGTTTTTAGAGAGAGCGGCAGAGAGAGGGGAAGAGAGAACAGAAGAGAGAGGGGAAGCCAGAGAGAGAAACATCAATGTGAGGACACATCGCTTGGCTGCCTCCTGCATGCGCCCAGAGGAGCCTGCAACACAGGTACCTGTCCTGGACAGGAATTGAACCCGGGACCCTTGGCTCCGTAGGCTGACGCTCTACCCACTGAGCAACACCGGCCAGGGCTCACGTGAGAACTCTTAAAGGACCCCAGGAACCAGTGCCGGGTCGGGGGTCCATGAGGAGCACTGAGGCACCTGGGAAAGCAGTTCCCTCCAGACCCCCCCCCACCTGACCTCGTGGCCGTGGCCGTGGCCGCTGTGGCAGGAGCGTGTGGAGCAGGTGGGAGCTGTTTCCGAGCATCTACTCACTGGGCCCGGGGCCTCGAGATCCGAAGGGCCTGCGGCCAGGAAAGCGGTAACTCAGACCTCAGCCGTTCCCCCCCACACGTGGCCCTGGAGCTGTCTCCTCCCCCGAAGGCCCCGCTGGAGGGCGGGCGGCAGGACAGCCCAGGGCAGCGCTGTCGGGGAGGTAACGCTCTGAGCCAGGCCAAGCTCTGGTGGCTAAGCAACCGCCCGTTTTTTGTTTTTATTGATTTCAGAGAGGAAGGGAGAGGGAGAGAGAGATGGAAACATCTATGAGGAGAGAGAATCATGGATCCGCTGCCTCCTGCACGCCCCCTACTGGGGATGGAGCCCACACCCGGGCCTGTGCCCTGAGCGGGAATCGAACCCTGACCTCCAGGTTCCTAGGTCAGCGCTCAGTCGCTGAGCCACACCGGCCGGCCGGCCGAATGGCCTCCTCGCTGACTGCCCTTCTTAGCTCAGGCACCGCAGGCAGGGCCGCCGGCAGCCCTCGGGGGTCAGGGATGGACACGTGTCCGTGGGAGCGTGAAGGAGGCACAGGCCGTCCCGGTCCTGGGTGGGCGCCAAGAAGGGGCGGGACCAGAGAGGAGCCTCCGGCCTGGCCTCTGGCTCCCGAGGACCCCCAGGAGGCCCCCTGACCGCCCAAGATCCAGGACATGGGGCCCGAGACCCCAAGGCCGAAGGGAGACAGCCCCCCCCGCCCCCGGCCCCCCGCCACCGCGCAGCCTCTGAGGGGCCAGGTCCCGCCGGCCCCTGGCTGCCCGCTTTGCTGCTGCACGTGGGCCGGGTGGTGGCTGCGCACGGCCGGGAGCGCCCTCCCCGCAGGCCGGTGCTGGGGAGATGTCTGGGGGGGTCGATGCGGAGTGTTCAGGCGTCTGCAACCCACCTGAGGAGGTTCCCTACGCTCCACCCAGCAAGCAGGCTTCCTATCGGCTTTTGCTAAAAAATAAAAAAAATAAAAAAAATAAAAAAGAAAGAAAGAAAAAGAAGGAAAGAAGGGAGGGAGGGAGGAGAGGAAGGGAGGGAAGGGGGGAGGGAGGTGGAGAGGGAGGGGAGGGAGGGAGGGAGGAGGGGAGAGGGAGGGAGGAGAGAAAAGGGAGGGGAGGAGAGGGGAGGGAAGGAAGAGGAGGGAAGAGGGAGGGGAGGGAGGGAGAGAGGGGAGAGGGAGGGAGAGAGAGGCGGGAAGAGGGAGGGTAGGAGGGAGAGGAGGGAGGGAGAGAGGGAGGGAGAGAGAGGAGGGAGGGAGAGATGGAGGGAAGCAGGGGGGAGAGAAAAAAAAGCCGTAGGGAATAGGAGTGGCATGGAGGCGGGAGGTGTAGAGACAAGGACTTTGGACCCTGCCGAGCTCGGAGTGAAGGCCACTGCAAGCTGCCGCCCTCCATGACCCCGGGGAAGTGCCACTTCCGGAACCTTCTTTCCTCCGTTGTGAAGTGGGAACCACCTCACACCGGTCAGAACGGCCGCCATCAACAAACCCGCCAGCGCCAGGTGCTGCGAGGATGGGGCGACAAAGGAAGCCTCGGGCACAGCACCTCGGGGAACAGTACGGCGTTCCCTCCATTTGGCCCAGTGATCCCACTTCTGGGAATCTATCCCACGGAAACAGAAACAGCCGAAACCGGTGTGGCTCAGTGGCTAGAGCATGGGCCTGCGGACTGAAAGGTCCCAGGTTCGATTCCGGTCAAGGGCATGTACCTTGGTTGAAGGCACATCCCCAGTAGGGGGCGTGCAGGAGGCAGCTGATGGATGTTTCTCCCTCATCGATGTTTCTAACTCTCTTATCTCTCTCCCTTCCTCTCGGTAAAAAAATCAATAAAATATATTTATATGAAAAAAACAAAGACAGAAACACCAATCAGAAAGGGTATATGCACCCCTATGTTCATAGCAGCACAATTCACCATAGCTAAGATTTGGAAACAGCCTAAGTGCCCATCAGCAGAGGAGTGGATTAGAAAACTGTGGTCCATCTACACTAGGGGTGTCGAACTCAATCAGAGAAGGGGCCAAAATCTAAAATCCAGCCTAAATCGCGGGCCGAATGGTTTACTGAACAGTCATAAACTGACAATGTCATAAACTGACAGCGGAGTGCAGTGATGACAGCGCGGTGCAGGCCACATTGCAAGGCCTGGCGGGCTGGCTGGATTTGGCCCGCGGGCCTTGTGTTTGACACATGTGCTCTACACAATGGAATACTACGCTTCTGTAAAAAAAAAAAAGAAAGAATTCTTAACATTTGCAGCAGCATGATGGACCTGGAGAGCATTACATTAAGTGAAATCAGTCAGTCGGAGAAAGATAAATATCACATGTTCTCTCTCATTTATGGACAATAAAGAACATTATAACCTGATGAACAAAAGATAGACGCAGAGGCCATAAAGCACCGAACAGACGGTCGAATAACAGCGGGAAGGCTGGGGAGGGTTGGGGGATGAGGGGAGCTAAGAGATCAACCGAAGGACGTGTATGCATGCAGATAAGCACAACCAATGGACGCAAGACACTGAGGGAGGGGATGAGGGCATGCGACAGGGGTAGGGGAGGCTGGGGGAAGGTCTATGCGGGGGGGCGGGGGGAGGAGGAGATATATGTACTACTATGTGTAATACTTTAAACAATAAAATAGAAGAGTTATTAAAATTTTAAAAAATAAAGTGTGGGGACAATTGATGAAATGGGAACGGCTGGAGTCGGGAGGATTGTGTGAGTTAAAAAAACAGCTGATCCCAGCCCGTGTGGCTCCGTGGGTGAGCATCGACCTGTGAACCAGGAGGTCAGGGTTCGATTCCCCGTCAGGGCACAGGCCTGGGTTGCGGGCTCCATCCACAGTGGGGGGCGTGCAGGAGGCAGCCCGATGCTCTACCCACTGAGCCACATCATTGATGCTTCTATCTCTCTCTCTCTCCCTCTTCCTCTTCCTTCCTGACATCAATAAAAATATATTTTTAAAAAATAACAAGGTGGGCCGAAACTGGTTTGGCTCAGCGGTAGAGCGTCGGCCTGCGGACTGAAAGGTCCCGGGTTCGATTCCGGTCAAGGGCATCCAGTTACGGGCACACCCCCGGTGGGAGGTGTGCAAGAGGCAGCTGGTCGATGTTTCTCTCTCATCGACGTTTCTAGCTCTCTATCTCTCTCCCTTCCTCTCTGTAAAAAATCAATAAAATATATATATTTTTAAATAAAATAAAAAGTACCAAAGTGGCTGACGCGGAAGACACACAGCGGACATTGGCAGTCCACCCGGAGCGGCTTCGTTTTCGTCTTTTTTAACGACACTCCCGCGAGGTGCTCCAGGCAGCAGCCGCCCCACTGAGGGGGACTGGGAGTGGGGGCCGGGGGCCGGCGGCGGGTCTCCCCAGGTCCCGGCCAGGCTGGCCCCTCCCGGGGGCCCTGTGACCGCTCCGGTGACAGAGGAGGAACCTGAGATGCCGCTGGGGAAGGGGAGGGGGAAACCTAAGCTGCTGGGACCGACCTTCCCGGCCGCGGGCCCATTAGTGTAATGGCTCCTTTGTGTGCCCAGCGGAGGGGGGGGGGCAGCGTTCATTTGCCTTCTCCTTTCACCCCCTGGCTCCACAAGGCACATCCTCCCGGGGACTCCGAGGCCCTGGGTGCCGGGCGGCCCGTGCTTGTCCATCCCCGTCGCCATGCCAACGAGGTCCGGCGGGCACCGGTGGCATCCTGTCTGGCCTTGTTCTTTAAAACCCCGCGCCACTGACCCCTCAGGTCTGACACTCTTTCCAAGAAAAGAACACAAGCCCTCAACCATGTGGCTCAGTGGATAGAGCGTCCGCCTGCAGCCTGCAGGGTCCCGGGTTTGGGGGTCCATTCTGGTCAAGGGCAAGGACCTCTGTCGCAGTCTCCCTCCCTGGCCTGGCTGGGCGTGCGCAGGAGCCATGGAGACCTTGGCTCATGGAAAGTGAAGCCAATGGCCCGGCCGGCTTGGCTCAGGGGTTGAGTGTGGACCTAGGAACCAGGAGGTCACGGTTCGATTCCCGGTCAGGGCACAGGCCCGGGCTGTGGGCTCCATCCCCAGGGTGGGGCGTGCAGGAGGCAGCCGATCCATGGTTCCCTCTCATCACGGATGTTCCTATCGCTCTCTCCCTCTCCCTTCCTCTCTGAAATCAGTAAAAATATATATTTTTTTAAAAAAAGAAAAGAAAGAAATTGTAGCCATTGGATGGGTGTGGGGAGAGGCGGGCGGCGGAGGCCAGGCCTGCGGGGTGACCTGAGTCGGGGTGGCCGGGAGGCCGGGCAGGAAGCGGGTTGAACAGAGCAGAGCGGGCTTCCTGAGCGCCCGCTGCCAGCTGAGCCAGGAGGGATGGAGGCCACGGCCGCTCTCCGGGGCCCCAGGAGGCCCGATACCCATCGCGCCCCAGTTCCACCGGAGAATGGGGCTCTCACGGGGCTGGCCACCGGCCCGCATCACCGCCCCATCTCGCAGGCCGGCACAGACGGGCTTTGTCCTCCCTCCTGCTGGGGAGGCCCCCCCCCCAGCCTGGGAGAGGGGAGGGGGCATGGAGGGCCCGGTCGGGGGGGGGTGAGCCCCGCCCGTCCCCCCAGGCCCAGGGCTGCCCGGGGAGGGTGTCAGGGAGCCGCCCGGCAGGGGTTTCGCCTTCCGGCGCGGGCAGCGGGCGGGGCAGTGGGCAGCGCTCCGAATGCCTGCGAAGGGCTTTGCAGAGCGAGGCCGGCCGCCCGGCGCTGAGTAAGAGGGAGAAAATAGACGCCTGGCTCCCAGGCTGCGGGCTGCCCGGGGCTCCTCGGCTCCTGGGAGCGCGGCTCGGCCCTCCAGGACAGGGCTCCCTTCCGCCCTGGGTCTGTGCGCCCCGAGGCCCTGTCCCCTCCGCGCCTCCTCCCCCACAGAGCGCCCCTTCCTCACCCCTTTCCACTGCGGCCCAGGACCCAGGCTCAGCGCCCTGAGCTCAGTGCAAGGTTCCCTCCAGGAGGGCAGGCACCTGCCCGTGGCCCCGGGAAGCCTGTCACGGGAAACGGAACAGACTTCTGGGCACTGAACCGCCGGCCCGGCTCAGGGGTGGAGCGTCGGCCTGGGAACCGGGAGGTCACGGTTCCATCCCCGTCAGGGCACAGGCCCGGGCTGCAGGCTCGATCCTCAGTGTGGGGCGTGCAGGAGGCAGCTGACCCATGATTCTCTCATCACTGACGTTTCTCTCTCTCTCTTCCTCTCTGAAATCAATAAAATGTATTAAAAAAATATATGGACCCATGGAGTGAGTTTGGGTGTCTCTTGGGGGAGAGGGGGAGACAGGGATTGTACGAACTGCAGTTGAGGGACTCGAAAGTTCTGGTAAGTGTTGTTACTGACGCGGCCCCTGCAGGCCACCGGGCATAGGAAACACCTGAATGGCCCTCCGCTCCTGGAACTCTGAGCACCTGCCCTTCCTCCTGAAGAAACAGTTAACGTGAGGCCCGGGAGCTTCCTGCAACCAGCTGGCCTCTGGGGTGCTCCCGCTGAGTCCCTGGCCTCTGGGGTGCTCCCGCTGGGTCCCCGGCCCCTGTGGGTGCTTCCTCTGGGTTCCCGGCCTCTATGGGGTGCTCCCGCTGGGTCCCCGGCCCCTATGGGTGCTCCCGCTGGGTCCCTGGCCCCTGTGGGTGCTCCCTCTGGGTCCCCGGCTCCTGTGGGTGCTCCCTCTGGGTCCCAGGCCTCTTCTCCACCGCCTTTGGCAGGACTCATTGGGGGTGCTGCTGAGTCCATCCACCAGGCGGAATCTTGAGTGTGTGTATGTGTGTTTGTGTGTGTGTGTGTGTGTGTGTATGTGAGAGTTTGTGTGTGTGTGTGTGAGAGTTTGTGTGTGTGTGTGTGTGTGTGTGTGTATGTGTGTGAGAGTTTGTGTGTGTGTGTGTGTGTGTGGGTGTGGGCGCGCGTGCGCTGGGGCAGGAGTGTCTGAGGCGGGGAACACTCTTCTGTCCTGACCGGCGGTCTGACCGGGAGGACCTGCCCTCCTTCCCACGCTGAGAGAATCGCGGAGGGAGGAGCCTCCGCTCTGAGGCCAGGAAGGCTCCGGGTGTCTGACAGCCGGGCTGAGCTCAGAGGCGGAGTGACAAATGGGGTTCCTGTCCTGGTGAGAGAGGAGACTGAAGTGGTTTCTTTCTTTCTCTTTCATTTAATATCTTATTTTTAGAAGTTTTATTTTTTTAAATACACTTTTATTGATTTCAGAGAGGGAGAGGGAGAGAGAGAGAGAGAGAAACATCAGTGATGAGTGAGAATTATGGACTGGCTGCCTCCTGCACGCCCCACAACCCGGGCCTGTGCCCTGACGGGGAATCGAACCCTGACCTCCTGGTTCATAGGTTGGTGCTAAACCACTGAGCCACACCAGTCTGGGCTAATATCTTTTTATTGATTTCAGAGAGGAATGGCAAGAGGGAGAGAGACAGAAACATCAATGATGACAGAGAATCATACCAGCTGCCTCCTGTGCACCCTGCACTGGGGATCCAGCCTGCAACCCCTGGCATATGCCCTGACCAGGAAGCGAACCAGGGACCCTTCAGTTCACAGGCCGATGCTCTATCCATTGAGCCAAACCAGCCAGGGCCAGAAGCCATTCCTTAGGCAAAGGGTGTGTGTGATCGCTTACAGACAAACAGCCTGGGAATGGCCCAGGAGGCGGGGCTTGGTCTTGTGAACTGGCCTTTGGCCAAACAGGGACACCGCCTCGGAGGTCACCCGCCCCCGGAGGTCCCCGTGCGGCCGCCGCCGGTCATGGCGGCCTCGAGGGCGGCCTTGCCGGGGGCTGAGTGTCACCGGCAGCAACGCGCTCTGGCTGGGAGAGGACAGCAGGCGCCTGAGGGCCCACTCACCAGGCGGCCGGGGACTGGCAGGGGCTGGAGGAGTGAGCAACCCTCAGGGAGGCACCACCGCAGGGGGGGCAGGGAGTGGACGGGGGCGACCGATGACGGTTCTCTCACACGGATGCCTCCTCTCCCTCCCTCCCCCTCCCCCCTCCCTCTCCCTGTCTCTCAAAACCAATAAAAAAAACATACCCTCAGGTGAGGATTTTAAATATCAGGTTGTGATTAGGGGCGGGGGGGAGGGACATGGAGGGGATAAACCGTGATGGAAAAATAAAAACTGTGTTTTGGTTAATCCTCACCCGATTTAGTTAATCACATTTCCCCCCTGGACTTTCAGAAAGTGGAAGGGATGGAGGGAGGGAGGGAGGGAGGGAGGGAGGGAGGGAGGAAAGGAGGGCGGGAAACATTGATGTGAGAGAGACACATGATTGGTTGCCTCCCACTCGGATCCTGACCCGGCCGGCCGGGAACGAACCCAGGTTCATGCCCTTGACCCACAATCGAACCCGAGACCCGACGCTCGGCGGCTGAGCCACACAGGCGGGGGCTGAAGTAAACGGATTGAAACGCAGGGACCACTGCAGGGCCCGGAGCACGTCCCGCTGAGCCCTCTGTCCCCTCCGCCGCCCGGCGAAGCCTCGGCGTGGAAGGCAGAGCCACGGGGGAGGTGCCAGCGAGTGGGCGCTGGCCTCGGACCTACCTTAAACGCCGTTCCTGTGAGGGCGCCCCCTTTGGTGGAGGGGAAAGAGGGCAGTCAGGCCTGCGCTGTCTCCGGAGCCGTCCCTGTCCCCAGGGCCAGCTCCAGGCTCAGCACGCCCGGCCCAGGTTCCAGGGAGCAGAGGGAACCGCCACTGGATGGACCTCAGGGGACCAGGAGGCTCCCTCCCCCGACGTGCTCTCCCCAGTGGCCGGGCGCCCACCCTCAGGCCCACGAGCGGAGCGCTGCCTGGCGGGCCCCCAGGTCCCCACGCTGCTCTGTGGAGACCCCGGTCAGGGAGCAGGGCCTGCCTGGCGGGCCCCCAGGTCCCCACGCTGCTCTGTCACCCCCTGGCCCGTGAGGGACGCCGGGACCCAGCGGGCTGTTTCCTCCCAGTGCTTACAAATTATTTGTTTTTTTATTTTTTTTAAGAAATATTTTATTGATTTCAGAGAAGGAGAGAGACATCGGCTGGCTCCTGCCGCCCCACACTGGGAATCGAGCCCGCAACCCAGGCCTGTGCCCTGACTGGGAACTGAACCGTGACCTCCTGGCTCATAGGTCGATGCTCAACTACAGAGCCACGATGTACCTACCTGTATAGTTTAAGTTTAAACAATGTGGCTCTCCAAAGAAATGTCAATCCTTGTCCTGTTGATATTGGACTCGGTTGACTAATGGGTTTGCCGACCACTGCCCTAGCTGGTTTGGCTCAGTGGATAGAGCGTGGGCCAGTGGATTGAAGGGTCCAGGGTTCGATTCCAATCAAGGGCACACGCCTTGGCTGTGAGTTTGATCCCCAGTGTGGGGCATGCCGGAGACAGCCGATCCATGATCCCTTCTCATTATTGATGTTTCTCTCTTCCCCCTCTCCCTCCCTCTCTGAAGTCAATAAAAATATATTAAAAAAAGAACACTAGGCTTTTCCCTTTCTGGACCTCAACAGACAGTTTGGATTTGCTGATGGTCCCCAGGAAGACTTGGGCCACAAGAAGTATTCAGGGGAGCAGAGCAGCCACAGGACGGATGGCCCATGGCAGCCACGGGCCGCGGCCGGAGGGCGGGAGCCAGCAGCCTGCAGGGCCGGGGCCACGGGGGAAAGCGGAGCTGAGCGCTGCCGGGACAGCCTGCTACCAACCAGCTGGGCGGGGGAGTCCCGGGAGGGCGCTAACAAGTGAAAGTCACTGTCTCCACGTGGGCGGTTTGGGTTTCCCCGCGGAGCTGTGGCCGGGGCGGGAAATGCCGGGCGCCCTGGGCGCTCCCGTGAGCGCGGAGGGCGGCCCCAGCCCGGGGTCATCTCCCTCCGGGGACATCTCCCTCCGGGGTCTCTCCCTCCGGTTTGCTGGCGGAGAAGGCGGAGCCCCGGAACCTCCAGGCGAACACCGGGCTCGCCTTTCCGCCGGAACAAACCTTGGAACGAGCCCCGCTCTGGGGGGGCCGAGAGGGGGGAAGAGCAGCTCGAACCCCAGGGCGGGGGCCTGGCGCCTTCAGTTTGGGGGACCCTCAGGATGGGCCCGACGGCCGCCGGGAGGGCAGCGGGCAGGCCCGCAGGCGCTGAGCGAGCCCGGCCACCGGCGGCCCGGATCGCCTTCCCGGCCCCGCGACCCCTCGAGCCCCGGACCGAGCCCCCGAGCGAGGAAGCCGGGGCCCCGCAGCGGCGTCGATCCCCGTCCGCGGGCGCCGAGCGAGGAGCCGAACTCCCGCCGCCGCCGGCCCAGGCCCCGCCCCCGGCCCCGCCCCCAGGCCCGCGCGTGCGCGCTGTGCGCCCGCCGCCGCGCCTGCGCAGGAAGCCCCGCCCGGCGCGCGGGGCCGCGCTCCATGGCGGCCGCCGCAGAGAGAGGCGTTTAGCGGGGGCGCGCGGCGGCTCGAGGACGCGCGGGCGGCGGCGGCGGCGGCGGCGGCGGCGGGGGGAGCGGCGGCCGTTGCGGGGCGCGCTCTCGAGCGGCGGCGGCGGCGGCGGCCCAGCGAGCCCGGCGGCGGCGGCGCGGCGGGGAGGCGGGGGCTGCCGCGGCGGCGGCGACGGGGCGCGTGTGGCCGGGGCCCGGGTCCCGGCGCGCCCTCCGCCCTCAGGTGAGTGCGGCGGCGGCGGGAGGAGGAGCGCGGGGCCTCGGGAGCAGGCCCGGCGGCGGCGGCGGGAGGGCGCGGCGGCGGCCGGCGCCTTTGTCCGGGTCCGGGCCCCGGGCCGCCCCCGCCGCCGCCGCCCGGGCCGCGGGGAGGGGCGCGCGCCGGCGGGAAGGGCCGCGGTCGCCCGCGGGGGAGGCGGGCCGGCGGGAGGCGGGCCGGTCTTTGTTGCGGAGGGGCCGGTGCGCGGCCAACATGGCGGAGGTCAGCTGAGCGGCCGCCCGGCCTGCTTTGTGCGGGGCGCGCGGCGCCTCCCGTCTGTGGCGTCGGCGGAGGTGGCGCCGCCGCCGGGAGGCTCCGCTGCTGCCCGTGCGCCCCGGTGCCCGCCGCGCGCCCCGGTACTTTGGGGGCCCCGGGCCCCGGGGTGCGGCGGGCCTGCGGGGTCCCCGCCGGGGAGGCGCCGGGTGCGCGGCGGGGGGACCGGCCGGAGCCGGTGTCACGGTCCCCGCGGCCGGAGGACGCGGCCCCGCCCGGCCCCCCGGGCTCCGCCGGGCACCGGGGCGGGGAGCGCGCTCGGGGGTCGGGCCCCGCTCGGGCGCCAGCCCTGCCCGCCGGCCGGTGACCTTGGGCGGGAGCCCGCGCCTCGCTCTGCCTCCCGCTCCTGCTGCTCCGCGAAATGGGTCAGGCGGCTCCGCCCCCGGGGCGCCGGCCGGGCCGGGAGGCGGGGGCGGGGGGCGGGGGGCCGGGCCCGGGGGGCGCGCGGCGGGGCGGCTGCTCCGGTCCAAACTGGGGGCCTCCGCCGGCGGGGCCGTGGGGAGCGCGGGGCACGGTCCCGGGGGTTCCTTTCGGAGCCGGTTGTGGTCGGCGGGGAGAGGCGGCTGGGGGCCGGGGGACAGGTGCGGGCCCGGGAGGGCGGGAGGGCGGGAGGGGAGAGGCCCGCGCCCGGCTCACACGCGGAGGGTGGGGGCTGAGCGCCCGGGGTTGCGGCCGGAGTGACTGACCGGAGGCGCGGTGCCCGGTGGCCACCCCCGGGGGCCATTCCTGGAGAGCAGAGCCCGGGCCCTGGCCGTCCGTCTGTCCGGCCGTCCCCCGGAGGCAGCTCCGCCGGGCGGAGAGGGCTTGGTCAGCGGACAGGAGGACTGGGGACACGCAGGTTTTGAGGCTAAAGCGGGTTAAACAAAGGTGCAGGCTGTTTTCTGAGGTGCTGGTGGCTCTGGACATTAAAGACAGGACTCCGGTGCCCGGGAACGGTGAGTGCAGCCCGTGCTTTGCCACATATTTTCTTTCTGTTCTGGACTCGGCCTGCGGGACGCCCGCCCCCTGGCCCTTTTCCAGCGCGATCTAGCCGCATTTAGTGATGTTTCTCCCGAAGCGAGCGAGTAGATGGGGAGACGGATCTTCTCTGGACAAGTGTCCCGCAGGCTGCAAATTTGTTTCAGTTCAGCTTCACATCGGTTGCCTCTAAGCGCTGGGAATTCTCACAGAACTGCGGCGGAGCAGTCCTCTGGCCTCTGACGTTAGGATATTGTAGCCGGGCTGAAGCCAGCCGGAGTTACAGAGGGGATGTCTGGCCGGGGCGGCGGTGACAGACGGAGTTGAGAATCGGGCTTCTCTCCCGTGTTTGAAAGCAGGTCTTACATAACAGGCCGGTGACCGCTCACACCGGAGAGCAGTGCGTCCACTCAGTGTCTAAGGATGGGGTTTTCCCTCTTCCAGAAACCTGTCACAGACGTTTACTTCAATCACGGCTTTTCTGTGCACCCTTGTAGAAGATTCTGGATGTTTTTGGTATGGACCTCACTACCGGCATAATTAATATATGAAACCCTAGCCTACCCGCCACTCCCCCCACCTCCTCCAAAAACAAACCCAAACCTGGGGTAAAACCCTCCTCTTCACAGTGTTTCTCCGAGGGTTTCTCTCCGCAGCGATCTCTGTGCGGCGAGGGAGTGGGCACCGTGGGCGCAGGGACGGGCCTCTGTGCCCGCGTGTCCGAGCGCCCGGCACTCCACGGCGGTGCTTGCTGAACTGCGGACTCACGTTCTCTTGCCTGTAGGCCATCTCTAAATGACTCCGTGTTTAGGAGCAGTCTTAGATGCGCAGCAAAGAGAAGGGACTGAGACCCCTGAGCACCCGTCCCCTCACAGCGGCCTGCTCTCAGCTCCCCGCTCCGTGTGTTGGTGGTGGTTACCATTGACGCAACTGCACTGACACACGTCATCACCACGTTATCCTGCTTTACATTCCACTTCACTCGTGCTGACAAGTGCAACATGAGATTGCACTTTTATATATTAGGGTGCTGCTTCTGCTGTCGGTTATCTCAAATCTGGCGTTGTGCCCCCTCCTTTTCACCTTCATAGTCCTTCCCTTCTGCCTCTGAGTGGCCTGCCTGCGTGGGCCTCTAACACAGTGACAGGTGCCAGGACAGAGCCCCCAGGTCCTCATGGACGAAGGACACAGCCCCGAGCTGCTCTCCGCTGCTCCCCTGCCATCCCCCGTGCTTGCAGGTGCGCATACTCTGCTTCCTCTTCCTGCGCAGCTCCAGGCTCAGCTGGACTGAACCCCTCAGTTCCTCCGGACCGCCCGCTGACTGGCGCCCTCTCCGCGTGGCCCCTGAGCTGGAGGTTTCTCTGAACTCCAACAGACCTCGGTCTCGGTGGGGACCTTGTCTTCCGCCTCACCGGCCTGGCCCCGGTTCTTTCTGTGTCCGGCACACGTCTGTGCCTCTGCTCGCGATTGTCTCCATCTCCCTCCGGGCCCCTCGGCAGGTGAGGCAGCTCCACGCCGCGGTTCCCACGTGAGAGCAGCTCCATGTCTGCGGCCTCTGCTGTGTCCCGACACCGTGGCTGCGGAGAGCCAGCCCTCCAGGACCGGAAGGCCCAGGCTCAGTCCCTCCGCAGTCTGTGACCTTAAGCCTCCTGAAAGCAGGGACAGCGCCTGCTTTGCACCTGAAGGCACAGTGCAAAGAACGCACTTCATTATTCTAAACCAGGGGTCTTCAAACTACGGCCTGCGGGCCACTTGCGGCCCGCAGAGGAGTCTGATCCGGCCCGCCAGGTTTTTTGGGCAGTGAGCACAGCCGAGGTGTTACAGTAGGAATTAGTAGTTCATATAGTCCGGCCCTCCAGCTCTCTGAGGGACCATGATCTGGCCCCCACTTTAAAAAGTTTGAGGACCCCTGTTCTAAAACCACTGGAGTGAGTTACCGAATTTCTCTAAATATTACCACGCGTGTGCCAGTGGGGGGCGGGACAGGATGACCACGTGATGGTCCCATGAGGAGTCCAGGGCTGGATCCAGGCGCCAGGACCTGCTGTGGGAGGGGACGCTGCCCATGAATTGAAGGAGCAGGCAGGCCCTGCGGCGGAGGGACGGGCCGCAGAGAGGAGCTGGAGCCGGTGGGGAGGGGGGGGGTGAGCGAGGAAGCGCACTGAGGCACCCTCCGAAGTCTCAGGAGGAGCTCAGCTCTGTAACTTGGAGCCGGGCTGCCTGGGGGGGCAGGGAGGGAGGCCTGCCTGGGCGCTGGATGGAGGAGCGGCCGGGCAGGAGGGAGGGGATGGGCTCCACGTGTGCTGGAGGCAGAATGAGTGGGACTCGCCGATGGGTGAGGTCTGGAGTGAGGGGCCCGGGATCCAGTGGTTTCGGGGTGAGCCGCTGTGCGGGTCCGGGTGCTGTTGACCAAGCCAGGAAAGACTAGAAGAGGGAGCCAGGGGGCGGGACAAAGACCGGAAGTCCTGATTTGTGAAGCTGAGTACCTGAGAGAGCAGAATGATGGGGGGGTAGAGGCAGCTGTGTGGCCACAGAGGGGGATGGGGACAGCCTGTGGGTGTCGGAGCAGAATGCCCGGCAGAGGAGGGAGCGGTGGGTGCAGAGAAGGGCTGTGCCCATGCCCGGGCCGTGTGCCAGCTCCTGCTGTGGCTCCTGCAGGAGGCGGGGAAGGAGAGCATCCTGGTTAGTGCAGCCACAACTCCTCAGGGGTCACGGCCGCGTCCTGGCTGACCTCTCCACTCGCTTCAGAATGCAGCTTTTACTGACTTTGTTTCCACACTTCTCAGCTAGACTCATGCTTACGAAGCAGCTTCCTTATCGTCCCCTTTGGAGGAAATACAGCTAAAACCACCGCCCCCCACCCAGATAGCTGGCCGGGTCAGCTGGGGGCGGCTTCCCGGTGGCCCACGCCGCCCCGGCCTCCCTGCAGGGTCGGGTCCGAAGGAGCCGAGGAGGCCTCGCCGGGCCCGGCCCGTCGGCCTGCTTTTCCCGGGGAAGCTTAGTTGTGCGGAGCGTGTTAGCGCCCCCAATGGGCTGGAGGCCCGTCCTCTGGGAAGTGGAGGGGACCGGTGCGCCCCGGGCGGCTGTGGGCTTGTGCTTCCCGGCCCCTCACTGGTCTCGGTGGATGCGGTTGGTGAAAAGCTGAGCTCTGGAGCCGGCGTGGGAGAGTGCTCCTGGCTGAGAAGGTCCTTCGCGGCTCGCTGCACGGGCAGCCAGTGAGGGGCCCGGATCGTCACAAACACGCTGTCCCCGTCCACCGGAGGCCCCTCTGCATGGCGGCCTGGCCCCCGGCGAGGCCTCCAGCCAAGGGAGGAGGCCTCAGCCAGCACCTGCTCGGGACTTGGATCTCCTCTGATAGACGTTACCCACCTTCCTTAATCCACACAAAGCCACCGAGGCTGGAAATGGCCCAGCGTTACAGTTTGGGGGCTGGAGGAGGGGGTGGAGGGTGGTGGCTGGGCCTGAATGCAGCCCAGGTGACTCCAGTGAGCTCTGCTGTTGCTGCCCCAACGCCCTCGGAGGATTCTGTGGAGCACGGACCGCAGGTGGCGGGGAGGTCTGTGCGGCCGGGACGTTTGGGGAAAGGGAAACTGCTCAAGGAGTCGCCCCCCTTTGCTTGCTGGGAGCCTCTGGGTTCTGCCTCACTGCTGTTTGGGAAGTTTCTCTGCCCAAAGCTTTGGCAGCCCCCTCCCCGCAGAGACCTGAGGCTGTGAGTGCATCCTGGAAGGGGTGACGGGGGTCACAGTAATTTGTATTTGTCAGCTGCAAGGCCCCTGTCCGAGGAGCTGCAGGCAGAGGCTGGTGGGAACAGTCTGATGGGCGGCCTGGCGCTGGGCGCTGCTGGGAAAGGGGCGGGCAGGCCGCCTGCGGGTTTGGGGCGCCCGCCCGGCGGCTCTAATGACAGGCCGGGCAGTGCGGGCGCGGGCCGGGCGGGGAGGGCCGGGCTGGAGCCGAACCAGCCGCTCCGGCCGGGCTACCGAGGCCGCGGGCGGACGGCTCCCCGGGGGCGGGGCTGCCGGTGGGGGCGGAGTGGGAGTCGGCGCTAGGTGTGCGGGTGGGGGTGTGGGTGTAGATGGTGGTGTTGGGTGGGGCCGAGGGTAGAAATGGGGAAGCGAGTTAGGAAGGGGAAGGGGCGGTCCGGCCGGGCGCCTGCAGCTCGGGCGGCAGCCACGGCCCACCCTGAACTGAGCTGGGCGGGGCCGGGGTGGCCCTGGGCCGGGTGGGCGGGGCCTGTGGGCCCCCCTCTCCCCCCTCCCGGCCCGGGCCCCGCCGGCCCCGCCGGCCCCGCCCCGCCCCGCCCCGCCCCGCCCCGCCCCGCAGGGCCTCCGGCCGCCCGGGCCCGCCCTCCTCCCTGTCCCCCGTCCCGGCTCAGCCGGCGGCCGCTCCAGAGGGCTCCCCGCCGCCTCCGCCGCCGACAGGCCGGGGCCTGCCCTGCCCATGGGCCCGGGGCGGGGGCCTGCCGGGCGGCGCCGCGATGGCGCCCGCGTGGTGGAGGCGCCGGGGTCTGAGCCGCGGAGGAGAGGCCTCCCCTCCGGCCTCCGCGGAGCGGGGCGCGCACGGAGGGGCCCCCCTGGGGCCGGCGGACCGCCTCCCCGCCGCGCAGGAGCGGAAGCCGCTCCGGGCCCTGCGCGCGGCCGGCCGCCTGGCGCCCCTGCCCGGGGGCTGCGGCCCGCTCCGCCTGGGCGGCGTCCTGCTCCCCTGCTGGCCGGCCGGGACCCGCCGGAGAAGAGGTACCTGGGCCTCTGGCCGGGCGCGCACAGCCCTCACGGGGAACCGCCGGGGGGCCGGGCCCTGCAGGTCTCCGCTCACTGGCTCCCCCTGCAGGGCACACCGCGCCCTCCCGAGCGCCCAGGCTCTGGGTCCGGGCTGTGGGCGCTTTTCTGGCCGAGGCGGCCCTGGGCCACCTTTGGAGCTGGAGGGACTGGCAGCTCCATGCCATGCGGGTCCCCTTCACAGGAAGCACGGCGCGTTCGCCCGCCTCCCACTGGGCACAGGGTTTAAGCGGTGCTCCCTCCCCACCGGCCCATTGAACTTGGACCTGAACTGTTGTCCACTGCTCGTAGCCAGCAGTTGCACAGGGCCCTCCTGTGGGTTACACCAGCTTGCAGACATACCAGGGGCCTGACCCCATCGTGAGCGGGTGCAGGTCAGTGACTGGGAGGCGTCGGGGCTTAGCCTTCTGCGCCCCTTTCCAATGGTCCTGCACTCGGGGCACAGCTGGCCAGGAAGCGGGCATGGGGCCACACTGGGCCTCTTCCGCTGACAGCAGCACGGACCATCCCGGGCCCTGGGCCTCTGCACTCGCTCCTGGGGGCTGGGCCCTGCTGCTGGGGCCTCAGGTGAAGAGCATTGACCTTGCCGTCCTGCCTCCCCGTGAGGGCTGCGCTCTGCAGGGGTTCTGCTCCACTTTCCTTGAACTTCAGGATGTTTTCGTGAGAGCGGGCTTGATCTCCTTTTTGCACTCTCAGCCCCTGTGTTAGGGTGTAGAATGGAGTAATGTAGGACCCCAAGTGGCACTTACAGGGTCACATTGGTAGCCAGCATCGTTTTTCCCCTTTCCTTTCTTGTTAGCAGCATTTTCAAAGGTAAATTCTTTGCAACAGAGTAACAGTTATAATTGAGACATTAACTCTGAGGCATTGAGTTTTAATTTAGTAGAAACGTGGCTGATGGAGTTAATGGTCTGCTCTCAGACCAGCTGAACCCAAGACACAGGTCCGTCCCGGGGAAGGTGCGTCCTCTCGCTCACTCGGCCGAGTGCCGCCCCCTGCTGGCCGTGTCTCCGGGCGGAGTTCTGTGTCCGCACAGCGAGCCTGGCACGGGGAAGTGCTTTACTGGGGACACCCAGGCCGTGCCCTGCTTTCATCTTCCCTCTGGGACTTCAGCGACTTCGTCTCTCAGCTGCTTGGGGTCCCGGTTGTATGTCAGCCTCCCTCCAAGGCATCCAAGGGTGGTCTCACCTTCCCTCTTAGTGAGGAAGTCTGTGCGTTCGGAACACCATGACGAGAGGTTTCACCCAGCCTGTAACTCCTCATCAAATGCATCTTATACGTGATTCCTTTTTAACCATTTGTTTCCCTTGTTTGCTCACAAGAGGTTTTGCATGAGTCCTGGCCGGTTGGCTCAGTGAGGATAGAGCATCAGCCTGGGGACAGAAGGGTCTCGGGTTCGATTCCGATCCAGGGCACATGCCTGGGTTGAGGGCTCGACCCCTAGTAGGGTTGTGCAGGGGACAGCCGATGAATGATTCTCTCTCGTTATTGATGTTTCTCTCCGTCTCTGAAATCGATAAAAATATCTTTAAAATTTTTTTTTGCATGAAACACATGACTTTATGAACCAAGTTACAACGACGGTGACTTTTGTCCTTCCTCCTCTTACTTTGTTTGTTTCTGTTTTAGAAATGAGCCGCCAGACTGCGACAGCGTTACCGACTGGGACCTCCAAGTGCACTCCGTCCCAGAGGGTGCCCGCCCTGACGGGCACCACCGCGTCCAACAATGACCTGGCCAGCCTCTTCGAGTGTCCCGTCTGCTTTGACTATGTGCTGCCGCCCATCCTCCAGTGCCAGAGCGGCCACCTTGTCTGTAGCAACTGTCGCCCGAAGCTCACGTGCTGTCCCACCTGCCGGGGGCCCCTGGGGTCCATCCGCAACCTGGCGATGGAGAAGGTGGCCAACTCCGTCCTCTTCCCCTGTAAGTACGCCTCCTCCGGCTGCGAGATCACGCTGCCGCACACGGAGAAGGCGGACCACGAGGAGCTCTGCGAGTTCCGGCCTTACTCCTGCCCGTGCCCCGGCGCCTCCTGCAAGTGGCAGGGCTCGCTGGACGCCGTGATGCCGCACCTGATGCACCAGCACAAGTCCATCACCACGCTGCAGGGCGAGGACATCGTCTTCCTGGCCACGGACATCAACCTGCCGGGCGCCGTGGACTGGGTCATGATGCAGTCCTGCTTCGGCTTCCACTTCATGCTGGTCCTGGAGAAGCAGGAGAAGTACGACGGCCACCAGCAGTTCTTCGCCATCGTGCAGCTGATCGGCACGCGCAAGCAGGCGGAGAATTTCGCTTATCGACTCGAGCTGAACGGCCACAGGCGGCGATTGACTTGGGAAGCCACTCCGCGGTCGATTCACGAGGGAATCGCGACAGCCATCATGAACAGCGACTGTCTAGTCTTTGACACCAGCATCGCACAGCTTTTTGCAGAAAATGGCAACTTAGGCATCAATGTAACTATTTCCATGTGTTGAAGTGGCAATCCGACGTTTTCTGGCCAGTGTTTAACCTTTGCGTTCACTTTCAGAGAACGGGCCGCCTCCGCCCGCCCGCCCCCGAGACTGTCGGTAGGTGGCGCTAGTCCCATGAAGGTAAATAAACGGAAAGGCTGTTCAATACAGGAAACGGCTGCATGTAGTAACACTAATATATTTAAAATAAGTCAACAGTAAACCACTGAAAAAATATATATATACACCCAAGACGGGCATCTTTTGTATTAAGAAAGGAAGCATTGTAAAATAACCCTGGATTTGTGCTTGTTGTAGATTGAGTGTACTGTTGAAAACTACTTTTGTTTCTGGGTGTGAGTGGGTGAGTGTGTGGATGCGTGTGTGGGTGCGAGTGCGTGTTTGGGGTTTTTTCTTCCTTTAACTGACAAGCCATGTTGAGTGGTCTTGGGCCACTGCTTCCCCTCTTTTGAGTCAATACATAGTGCTGCTGTGTGTGTATATATTTTTTGTGTGTATTTGCTAATTTTTATTAATTCTAGTTTTTCATTAAATAAATTTGACTTTCTTTTCTGTAATTCAACCTTTTCCCATCTTTTTTTTTTGTACCTTTTTTAAAGTTAGTGTTTTTTTTGATATGCATACTTGTTTAAGGTAAAGTTTATACATATGTGTTCCATACATATTTTTTCTCCCCATTAATCAGTTTATTAGAAATACTTTAAATTCAGCCATCTTGTGAAGATGCGAGTTCCAGAAAGGCGAGGGAACATCGTGAGGAAGATCAGAAGCTGCTTATCGCACCTGGAAGATGGTTGGTTGGTCGGTCTCTTTCTCTTTTTTCCCAGTTGAGTCATGCCTTCAAATTTATTTTTTCAAAGGTAGTAGGATATACTGATTTTAAAAAAATATTGATAAATCAGCCTCCCCCCAATATCTTGGACAAATCACATATGTTTAAAATTTGTTCTCTCGTATTTATTGGTTTTGCAAAAGAAGGCATCATCTCACACAGTATTTGTAATTAAAAGCAAAGCATTTGTTTAAAAAAAGGCAGTTTGCAAAAAAAAAATGTTTTTGGTCTTTTTATAATTCTCATTAAAAGAATATCTGGCAAATTAAAAACTCTTTGTGTTGCTTTAGCTCTAAGTTGATAAATATCCAAAGCTGTTTTCCTGTCCGATTCTGTGCTTCACAGCAGGAATCAGGGCAGGTTTGGAATGTAAGAGTTTTACTGTAAAGCACGGCACAGGCCGCAGCGAGCCCGGGCCCGCCTCGCCCTGCCGGGACCCTGGCACCCACCGGCAGGCTGGGCGGCGTGTGGCGTACAGACCCCATGCTCCTCCGAGAACTCGCAGTGTCCTGACGTACCTGTGCTTCCTTCCGGCCGGAGTAGAAGACTGCAGCCCGTTACTGGCTGGATGGTCGTCGGAATGGACGGTATTTCCCTCTGTGTTCTAGTCTCCGCGAACAGCACACTGGCGGTGCGCTGGTAAGGAGAGCTGTGGCCCAGGAAGCTCCACCTGACCTGGTGGTCCCAGTCCTGGGTGAGTCGGGGGAGAGGAGCAGAGAGCCCGCAGGCGGGGACTCGGCACAGGCAGGCGGGGGGAGGCTGCGGGTCAGGGTGACGGGCGTGGGGCCAGCCCATAAAGGTCGGCGGCCTCCCTCTGGTGCCTGGACTTTGTATGTAAGGTGCCCGGCATTCGGGGCCGGCGTGTTTCTAACGTGTGCCTGCATGATGTTGCGTGTGCTGCTTCCCTCCGCTACGTGGGGACGTGTGGGCCTCCGCAGGCGTGCTCAACCAGAAAACGTCATTTCCACGGAGTCTAACGGCTGTGTTCCCACCTTCGCCCAGTGCCCCTGGCACATCCAGGGGGATCTGAGGCCCGGGCCTCTGCCAGCCGTTCCTGACCTTGGCTGGACGTCCGAGTCACCGGGGCTCCAGCACGGATTTCTGAGTGGGTGGGAGGGCTCAGGCGGGGCGGGAGAGGGGACGTTTCTAGCAAGTCCTCAGGTGGCAGAGGCTCTGCCGGGCCGCAGTGGGACCCGTGCCCCCCTCCCCAGGGACAGAGATCACCGAAGACAGGAAGTCAGTGCCATCGTTTATTAGACTCTCCGGGCGGCATGCTGTCGGCTCAGGGGAAGGGGCGTCTTGCTTACCCACGGTGTGCATGGCCAGCCCTGCCAGCCCCTCTCTGTGCACGGACCAGCTCCGAGCCTACAGTTTGCTGTTGGCGAGGCCGGGCCTGGCCTTGACGGAGAAGCCGCCGTCGAAGGCGGCGTTGAGGACCTCGTCCAGGCAGCCGGCCGTGACGAAGCTCAGGTCGCGGCGCACGTTGCCCGGGATCTCCTCCAGGTCCTTCTCGTTCCTCTGCGGCAGGATGACCCGCTTCAGGCCGGCTCTGTGCGCGGCCAGCACTTTGTCCTTGATGCCGCCCACCTGCGGGGGAGGAGACGCAGGCGGTGACCTCGCGTGCAGGGCGCCCGGCCCAGCACCGTCACCGCTGCGTCTGAACGTGTCACACGTGAACTGGGAAAGCTGCTGGAAAGGTTAGTGACAGTGAATGCTCTTGGTTTCAGTTAGGTTAGAGTCCATCCTTTTGATGGGAAAGATTCCGGTTTTCTTCTGTCCATGCTCCTGTCTGTTGTCAAGGTTGCACTTAGGGTCTCTGCAGAAATGGCTCTCGCCTGCTGGCTGACGGGGCTGATTTGATAAAGCGTCCTGCTAGCTGAGCAGACCCCGCCCGCCCGCAGAGCTCAGCTGTGCACCAGGGGGCGCCCCTGCACAGGTTAGCGCTGGACCACTGGGCCACCCCCCGGGAGGACACAGGTGCCCACGACCTAGGCTCCGGGCTGCAAAAGACGTCCACAGAAAGCAAAAACACACAAAGACACGGAGGCTGAACAACATGTTCCGATGCGATGGATGGGTTCACGAGACCAAGGAAGACACGAAGATACTGTGAAACGTGAAAATGAGAACACAACCCACACTCTCGGTCTCAGAACGCCGTCCCCTGAGGGAAAGCCATAGCATTACAGCTCTGCCTCGAGAACAAAGGGAGATCTCAACCTAATTACACTTAGAGGAACTGAAAAAGAACGAGGAAAGCCCAAAGTGGGTAAAGGAAACGAGAAAGAGTGGAAATAAACAAATGGAGTGAAAAGGGAAAACCAACACGAGAGAGCCCTGAGACCAATGGCCGGTTCTCTGAGGAGAGAAAAAAGGTCCGTCTCCAAACAGAACCATGGAGCAAGCCCAAAGGAAGCCAGCGATGAAAGAAGTGATAACTGACACCAGGAAATACAAAGGCAGGAACAAGGAAACAGGATGAACTACGTGCCAACACAGCCGACCGTCCGGACCAAACGGGTACATTCCTAGAAACACACCGAACTCCAAAACTGGATCAAGAAGCATCAGAGAATCGAAATGGACAAATTACAACGAGTCAGACTGAAGCATAATTAGAAGACGGGACCTGGGAAATGGTTCTGGGATTTGGCGGGAGTGTGCAACCTGAGTCACCAGGATAGCTATAAGCACTTTCTGTGTATTTAAAACTCAGGTTCTCACCGGAAGGAGGTGATTTAAACGGAGAAGCGCACGGACTCACCGGGAGCACCAGGCCCCGCAGCGTGATCTCCCCGGTCATGGCCACGTCCGACCGCACCAGCCGCCCGCTGAACAGCGAGGCCAGGCAGGTCACGATGGTGACCCCGGCCGACGGCCCGTCCTTGGTGACGGCTCCGGCCGGGAAGTGCAGGTGGATGTCTGTGTTGTCGAGAAGATCGAAACTTCCAGAAGCTTACAGAGGAAAGAAGGGTTTTAATGTGGGAACTGACACTTTTCCCTTTTTCTCCTAAAAAGGGAAATCTAAGAAAGCAGCACATCGTGGGTAAAGGACTCCTCCCTTCACCACGTTAACGGCGGCGACCCCGGGGCGTGAGGGGCCGTGTCCCCGTCCCACGTGGGGAGGGGCACGGCCTGCACTGCTGAGCGGCCCGAGCTCCCCGGGCTGCCAGAGGCCGCTCAGCGACGGTGTGGCTGCCGCAGCTCGGCTCCGGCTCTGCCTCTCACAGGCTCGGAGCCCCGGCCCCTCGCAGGCTCGGCTCGGCGGCCCCACCGCCCCGGCACTCACCGTTGGTCAGGTGGTACTTCTTGGCGTTGCTGCGGAGCCAGCTGATGGCGAGGTGGGCGGACTCCTTCATGACGTCCCCCAGCTGGCCCGTGAGCGTCAGCTGGCCCTCGCCGTCCATCCGGCTGGCCTCCACGAACATGATCTCCCCGCCCAAGGGCGTCCACGCCAGGCCGATGGCCACGCCCGGCTGGCTCAGGCGCTCGGACACCTGCAGAGGAGGGGGCGGGTGAGGACCCGCACTCCGGTGCCCGCCCACAGGGCCGGTGTCAGCTCCCATCGCTGGGCGTGGCCTCCTGGGGGAGGCGCTGAGCTCACGGGGCCTCTCTCAGGAGCCTTTTACCTAAACGTCTGCTGTCGGGGGGCCCGGAGCAGCCCACACACCTGTCCTCCGGGACAAGCCCGCTGGCTGCCGGCCACCTCACCGCCTGTGCCTGCCGTGTGCCCGAAGCCAGCACTAGCTCATGGCCGTTTCAGGAAGCGGGAGCCCTCGGACCCACCGAGGGCCTCCCTGCCACTTCCCAGTCCTCTCTCCACTGTTCTGCGCTCACCCTGGCTCCAGGCCCGGCCGGGCGCTCAGAGGCCGCCCTCCACTGCAAACTCCGGGCCGTGGGCCTCGCCGGCCAGCCAGAGAGGTGAACGTACCTCGGCTACGAAATGCCCGGGTGCAGGGGATGACCCGCCACCCTGGCCCCTCTCGGACACCGGTCGGCGCGCCCAGCACACCCACCCAGCGCCTCTGGAACTGGGAGCGGCGGGCGGCGGGCTGAGCGGGGTGCAGGCCGGGCTGCGCTGACGCTCTGGGCGCAGGGGTGAAGCCCGAGGGTGGCCGTGGTCCCGGAGAAGCCCTGGCCCGCCCTCAGGAAGAGCAGGGTGAGGGGGGCTCGGCCAGCGAGGCGCTCACCTCCATCTCGTACATCGGGGGCCCCAGGATGTCCTTGAGGGCGTGGAGGTCGATCAGGATCGGCATCTCGGGCGGGAGGGCCAGGCCGGCGGCGCCGCTGTCACTGACGGGCTGGGGCTCCGCGTCGTCCGAGAGCTCTCCGCCTGCGGGAGGCGCCGTCAGAACCCGCGCCCCGGCCGGAGGACACACCGGGGCTCGGAAACCGCCCGCGTGCCGGGACTCGGCAGAGGGGGCCTCTCAGCAGCCCCGAGCTGGACTATTGTCCGTCTCCCCATTCACTGTGCACCGGGGGCAGCTACCCGGCGTGTCTTTTAAAATTGTTATTAATATGTTGTTACTGATTTCACAGAGAGGAAGGGAGAGAGAGAAACGTCAGTGATGAGAGAGAATCGCGCATCAGCTGCCTCCTGCACGCCCCCCACTGGGGATCGAGCCCACAACCCGGGCCTGTGCCCTGATGGGGAATCGAGCCCTGACCTCCTGGTTTAGAGGTCGATGCTCAGCCCTGAGCCACCGGCCGGCTCGCCTGTTGGAACACTATGTTCCTCAGCCGAGAACCAGGCCTGGCTCTTCCACCCGGGGCCTTCGGAGAGGAGAGGCCAATGCGGCCGCCGACCCTGTGCGACTCCCAGCCAACAGGCCCAGACCTCCCTCTTCAGAGGGCCCATCGGGCGTCCGTCTCCCGACAGGAACAAGAACTTGAACGTGACGGAGCGCAGGAGGCGGCACCTTTTTTGTGAGCTCAGCTCAGCTGTGAGACGGCCCTCTCCACAAACCTCCCTTGGGGCTGAGACACTCCCTCCCGGCCCTCCTGGCTCCTAAACCGGCGAGTGGTCATGTGACAAAAGGTCCATCCAGCAGGAAGCAGGGGAGCTCACCTCAAAGCAAGACAGACGGTCTGTCCCCAAACACGGCCGCCAGCAAACCAGCCTGGGGCTGACCGCCCAGACAGTGTGGGCTGCGGGCACGCTGCTCGTGCCCCCAGGCTGGGCCCGCAGCAGAGGGCGCTGTGGCACTGAGAGCGACCAACCCGCCCGAAAGGCCCGCTCCACAGCCCCTGCCCCAGAGAGCCCAGCGCGGGGACCGGCGACAGGCGCACACGGTGGAATGCGGTCTACACCTTCACTCTCGGCACACGAGCGTGCACGCATGGACCCACACATGAGCGTGTACCCATGCACCCAGCCCGCTTAGGCGTGGAGAGAGAGAGTGGCTGCATTTATGAAAACAACTGAGATTTTATTTTGTTTTTCTCCTAAACGGACTCTGCCTGAGAAGGGGCGGAGATGGCAGTGGCTGTTGTTCTCACAGGACAGAGGCCTGAGCCTCAGAGGACACGGCCAGGGAGACAATGTGTCCGGGAGCCTCCTCCGGGAAGGCAGAGAAACAAAGAACCTGCCACACTGACCTCAAACTGGAACCTGTGCTGTCAGCTTCAGGCTGATCTCCTCCAGAAAACCGCCCCTGGCTCCCGGCTCCACCCCTGAGCCACGCCGGCAGGGCTCAAACTTGGGTTCCGTTGCAGCTGACACAGTGTAACCTTAGCTCAGGGCACAGCGTTACTCTATACCTTACAGAGCGGCCACCCTGACAGGTCCAGCACCTCACGGAGTTATCACCATGTTAACTACACCCCCTGTTGCATGTCACGTCTCCCGAACCATGTTACAGTGGAAGCTCACAGCTCTTACCCGCCCCCCCCCCCACCCCCCCCCACCCCGCCATGCTGGACAGGCTGCTGCTCACGCAGGCACTTTTATAAAACCCAGGTTGTTAAATGGTGGGCTGAACATGTGTTTATCTTACAACTTCCTCTCCTAGTCCTATTAAAACGACAAGGAATTTAATAACGGAAAACCCCACAGGAACAGAAGAATAAGAAGGAAGATAATGGCTGCTCAGAGCAGCCAGCCACACCCCGGAAGCTGATGGGGATGGGTTCGAGCTCACAGGAAATGGGAGTCAGAGAGCCAGGAGCAGGGCTCACCCACAGACCCGGCGGGCACAGGAGGGCTCTGGGCGGCTCCGTTTCTGCCTATACTGCTGGGAAACGCACAGAACAGCGCGGGGAAGAGGTGTGAGTCCACCCCCGAGCCCGCACCCACACGGCTCCTCAGCCACACGGCTCCTCAGCCACACGCCGGCTCCTTCCCAGAGCTGCACAGGCCTGGCAGGGAGCTGACCATGCTAACGGGTTAACATCTTCAGTGAATTCCGGTGATAGAACCCTTCCCTTTCTCTCCCCATCACCATCTCCACGTCATTTCTCTCAAAAAAAAAAAAGTAACCTAAATGACATTTAACTTGTGCTGCTGTCGAAGACGATGGCGAGAAAACGTTTCTGCCAGGACAGAGACCTGCCCGTCTGCGCGGCAGCGTGGATGCTCGCTTTGTCCGAACCTCTGAGCTGCCGGCACCCAGACTTCCCAGCAGCCTGACCAGAGGAACACCCAGACGCCAGGGCCAGCACGCCGTAACTGCAGGAGTCTCCCCAAAAGGCTGATGGAACTGGGGGTCTCAACAAGGGCTGAGTCACATCCCTACTGGGATGGCTAAGGCACTTCCCCAAACCTGGAAAAGATGCACTGAATTGATTGTTTGCTGCCAGACAGCTCAGGGCATCTTAATCTACATGGTATTGCCTCCTGTTGGCCAAACCCCTGAACAGCCATAGGCTATTCCCCAAGCCGACAATGCTTCTGTAGGAAGCCCTGCCTTTGAAGTGTAGTCTCCACCTTGCCTTAGGACGGTTTGTGTTAATAAAAAGCAAGGGGTCCTGAGACAAGGAGAACCTGGTGTTCTTCAGCCAGGCTCCTCTGAGCCCCAAAGCCTTTCAAACTTATCCTTCACCTCTGGACGCTAACTTCAGGCACCCACAGCCTTCCTCCGGACTGCCGAACCCTTCTGAATGCCCAAACAACAGCCCGGGCACCCAGAACCGGCACATTAGAGATCAGCAGAGCCGTAGCCTTAAAGCAGAGGTTCTCACCCGTGTGCCGCCAGATTACTAACATGCAACACCCGGTTGGGAGCCAGGGGCCCTGACCCTGCTCCCCTAGACCATCAAATACAGACACGACAACGGCCAGCCCAGCGGCCAGCCCGTGGACACCGTCCTGAGCCACCAACAGGCTGAGCAACAGCTGTGTCCTCTCAGCCATGCACACACTGAGGTCCATCTGATGGTTAGCTCCTGGTAGCAGAGATCCTCAGGTGCAGGTATAAGCACCTGCTTTTTAAATTTTATTTATTTTTCTGTTAATCCTCACCAAAAGGATATTTTTCCCACTGATTTTTAGAGGAAGTGGAAAGGAGAGAGGGGGAGAAAGAGGAGGGGGGGGGGGAGAAACATAGGCTAAGAATCGACCCTGTGACCCTTTGGTACGTGGGCTGATGCTCTACCACTGAGCAGTACCAGCCAGGCACCTGATTTTTTAAAAAAAGTCACTTTGGAGCGAAAGGGTAATAACAATTATTATTCTTTTGTAAATCAATCAAAATTACACCTTTTTCCCCTGTTAAATCGTTCTTGGTGCGCTGCAGAGGTCGGTGATTATTTACGGGCCACGAGGTGGAGGAGGCACATGCTGCCCTGTGCGGTCTGTGAAGGAGGGCCCGGGGCGCAGTCCCTCCCGAGGGCAGGCTGCCTCCCGCACGCTGACAGGCCGGGAGCCAGCGCCCGGACTCCAGGACTCCCACACCCCCGCCCCACCCCGCCCCTCTGCCCCAGCACCGCCGAGGGCCACACACCTTCTGCCTCCGTCGCCTCGGCACGCTCCAGCTTGGCTTCCCGGTGCTGTCCTTCGGCCACCTTCACGGCCACCGCTCGGCAGATGGCGCCCAGCTTCCTGTCCAGGGAGCGCACGCCCGCCTCCCGGGTGTACCTGCGCCAGAGAACAGGCTCAGCCTGGGAGATCGGCCGCACAGAGTGACGGTCAGCCTGCACCGCAGCGGCCACCGCGCAGTCCACCTCGCTGCTCTCCTCGAGCACCTCGCCTCCCACTGACCTTCCTTCTGACCGGCTTGTTGTCCCGGGACAGCCAGGTGTGTGTCGGCCACCCCTCCCCTTACACAGAGCGGAGGGGACGGAGGACGCGGTCGGGGAACCGCCGGACAGCAGAACGGCCGCGGGAAGCCAGGTGAGGGCCCCGCAGGACGCAGCAGCAGGCCACGCTCACATGAGCGTTCTGAACAAGAGCAGGCCTGGCACTGCACAGTGCCACGCGGACCCGTTATGCCCGTGAACCCTGAAGGAAGCTCCACCAGTGCCCGTGGGAGCGGTGACCTGCCACAGAGGGGCCACGGCCCCCCCCGGAGGACACCGCACTCAGGTGCTGGCGGTCAGCCCGGTGAGGACCTCAGCTGGCTGCGGTGGCCGCGGGACGAATAGGGACACCCCGCTCCCGCCAGCGCCCCCTACGCCTGCCCAGCGGCCTCGGCAGACTCAGATGAGAAGACCCGGCTCTCCAGGCCACACCGGGAAGGACAATGGTGACTCCCATCCACCGATTCAGACCCCACGAAGCCACCCGACTGGACTCCCCTCAGACCTCACAGCCGGGCCGCCAGCAGGCGAGTCTCCTCCTGAAACTCGGACCGGCTTGCTCGGATCGGACACTGTCTGTAAACCCCTCCCGGACCTCTCCCCACTGCCCAGCAGCACCCCCCCCAGGTCAGAGCCTGCCTCCCTGCTGCTGCGAATGTAAACGGCCTTCCCGGGCGGCCGGGAGGCCTCAGCGCCCCAACTGGCTAATTCCAGGTCAGAAGCCAGCACAGGGAGCCGCTTCTCCTGAAGCCTGAGGTTCCCTAAAGGGGTGGGGGGAGAGGAGGGAAAGACGGGGAGAGGGGGCAGGGCTGCCTGCAGATGCCACACAGCGGGCGGTGATGCAACAGCCCGCAAGGCCGGCGGGGAGAGCGGGAGCCACTGCAGGCTCCATTCCCCCAGCTCCCCGCGCACCGGCCGGACCGCGCAGCTGCCGCCTGGGAGCCGGTGGGAGGCACCTCCCTTCTCTGCTCCCGGTCAGCTCCCGCAGGTGAGAGCGAAGGACATGAAAGCCTCCAAAAGAAGAGGAAACGGGAATGACTCCAAACAGGAGCCGGGAGGCAGCCGCTCACACGTGAAGGGAGGGAGCTCTGAGCTCGGGCGTCAGCCGTGCCTCCGTGTCTGCACGTGGCGGGTTCTCATCGCCAGAGGGCCCCTGGGCGGCTCCCGTGGGAAGGGCCTCCGGGCTCGGTGGAGGCCTTGGCTGTGGAGGCACTCAGTGCTGCCCGGACGGACCCTGCCGACGCCGAGCCGGGCGCACACCGGTGACTGCGCCCGCCGGGGGGGACCTGGTAAGGGAGCCGCGGGCACGGACTGACCTGGTGATGATGCCCAGGGTGGTGGCCGGCGGGATCTGCAGCTGCTGCGGGCTCAGCCCGTGCTGGTCCAGCTGCTTGGGGATCAGGTGCCGGTGGGCGATCTCGATCTTCTCCTCCTGCGTGTACCCTGGAGGGGGCGTGCGGTCAGCCAGGCCCGGCTGCCCGGGCCACGCCTCTGAGACCGGATGGAGGCACAACCTCAACCAAGACCATCCGATCAGAAGATGGACGTTTATCCTCCCACCAACCCTGTTAGAGTCTCCGGCTTCTCCCCACAGGAAGGAGCCTGTGCCGAGCACAGCACCTGAGACCTTCTGGACCATCTGCCTCTCAGGGAAGAGGAGGAAAACCTCGCGGTGGGAGCCCCGGGTGAGTGCTCCTCGGCTCACAGCTGGTTTCTATCTGTTAGTCAGTAGGAGACGCACCCTTTCTTTAGCACGAACTGAAGCAAACCGGAAAGGACTTCACACACAGCCACTGAACTGAATGAGCAGCGGGTTCTGGGAAGAGCCCACAGAAACCTGAGCAACAAAACCGCCCCCTCCACGCTGCCCTCCCGGTCGGAGCTGTGTGCAGCAGACACGTTTAAAAGATGCAGCTCTTGCTTCTTTAAACGCCTCAACGAGAACAGGTTTGCTCTGTCTTTAAACCTGTTAAGAAAAATTCCTGCTAAACTAACCGCCCCCTTTCCATGGAACAAGCAAACGTTACAAAGATGAACTGAGGCCCTGACCGGTGTGGTTCAGTAGGTAGAGCGTCAGCCTGCGGACTGCAGGGTCCCGTGTTCGATTCCAGGCAAGGGCATGTACCTGGGTTGCGGGCACATCCCCAGTGGGGGGTGTGTAGGAGGCAGCTGATCGATGTTTCACTCTCATGGATGTTTCTAACTCTATCCCTCTCCCTTCCTCTCTGTGAAAAATCAGTAAGCTACATTAAAAAAAAAAAAAAAAAGAAAGAAAAGGAGAAGAACAAGAAGACAGCTGGTGAGCAGGAGAGGAAACAGGCCAGCAGGGGTAAGGAGACCACCCCGCCAGCAGGAATGGGCGCCAGCACACGGCCGCCGCACACACGCTGGTCTCACCTCTGTCCGCCTCCAGCTGCAGGTCTGGGCAGTTAGTTCCGTGACTGACTTGTTTTAGTCTCAGGAAGAGGCCCAGAGCGGTATTTTCCTCCATCCTACTTTATAACTACGCCCTGTTTTAAGTTAGGGACGGGCAGGACTCACAGAAAACTGAGAAATCCAGTGAGCGTCCCCTTGATAGAATTGTATTTCAGATTGAAATGAAACACACACTTGAATTATGTGAGAACCTGAATATACTTAGACTTAGATATATTTAGATTCTACTCCACTTCCACTTTAACAAATACCCACTGACATTACGTGTCTCCTAGGGAGAAATCTGAACGTTAAAATAGGTGAACACTGAGGTGCATTTACTGTTAGTAACTAAAGAAAAAACAAAACGAAAGCCCCAAAGCCGGCTGTCGGCCGCGGTTCCCAGCGCAGGCAGACCACCCACACGCGTGACGGGCGGTGCAGGCGGCCCCTCACCCCGCGGGCGGAAGGGTCGCCTTTCCCAGCGAAGGGCAACACAGGAAAAGACGGACAGGAAGCTAAACTGACTGCGAGAAACTGGTTTCTGACTTTGAAAAACATGACTTTTTCTGTGATGTTAGGAACTGCTTCAGAGAGAAGTGTCTTTCCATTCCAAAACTGACCATTCTTTCGCGCTAAGTCCCATCTGAAACGGCCACCAGAATTCACCGCGGAGACGCCCGGTCCATCAGGGTGAAAGCCAACAAGCGCACGTGTGCCTGCCAGACGCTGAGTGGGCAAACCAACTCTTCACAGCTTCCCACTGCTGAGGGCTGCTCCCCACTGCTGAGGGCTGCTCCCCACTGCTGAGGGCTGCTCCCCACTGCTGAGGGCTGCTCCACACTGCTACGGGCTGCTCCTCACTGCTGAGGGCAGCTCCCCAATGCTGAGGGCTGCTCCCCACTGCTGAGGGCTGCTCCCCACTGCTGAGGGCTGCTCCCCACTGCTGAGGGCTGCTCCCCAATGCTGAGGGCTGCTCCCCACTGCTGAGGGCTGCTCCCCACTGCTGAGGGCTGCTCCTCACTGCTGAGGGCAGCTCCCCAATGCTGAGGGCTGCTCCCCACTGCTGAGGGCTGCTCCCCACTGCTGAGGGCTGCTCCCCAATGCTGAGGGCTGCTCCCCACTGCTGAGGGCTGCTCCCCACTGCTGAGGGCTGCTCCCCACTGCTGAGGGCTGCTCCTCACTGCTGAGGGCTGCTCCCCACTGCTGAGGGCTGCTCCCCACTGCTGAGGGCTGCTCCCCCCATTGCTAAGGGCTGCTCCCCTCTGCTACGGGCTGCTCCCCACTGCTGAGGGCTGCTCCCCACTGCTGAGGGCTGCTCCCCCCACTGCTGAGGGCTGCTCCCCACTGCTGAGGGCTGCTCCCCCCACTGCTGAGGGCTGCTCCCCACTGCTGAGGGCTGCTCCTCACTGCTGAGGGCTGCTCCCCCCACTGCTGAGGGCTCTCCCCACTGCTGAGGGCTGCTCCCCCCACTGCTGACGGCTGCTCCCCACTGCTGAGGGCTGCTCCCCCCACTGCTGAGGGCTGCTCCCCACTGCTGAGGGCTGCTCCTCACTGCTGAGGGCTGCTCCCTACTGCTGAGGGCTGCTCCCCACTGCTGAGGGCTGCTCCTCACTGCTGAGGGCTGCTCCACACTGCTACGGGCTGCTCCTCACTGCTGAGGGCAGCTCCCCACTGCTGAGGGCTGCTCCCCACTGCTGAGGGCAGCTCCCCACTGCTGAGGGCAGCTCCCCAACGCTGAGGGCTGCTCCCCACTGCTGAGGACAGCTCCCCAACGCTGAGGGCTGCATCCAGAAAGGCGGGGAAGAAACATCCCATCATGCATTTCCCCGTGACCCGCGTACCTGGCACCTGGATGACCTCCATCCTGTCCAGCAGGGCCGCGGGGATGGTGGCCGTGGTGTTGGCGGTGGCGATGAAGAGGACTTGGGAGAGGTCGAAGGCCACATTGAGATAGTGGTCGGTGAAGTTATGGTTCTGCTCCGGGTCCAGCACCTGTGGGGAGGGGGACGCGGAACCACTGGGGCGGCTCCAGGGCAGGACGTGGCGGCTGGTCTGGCGTGGCTGTCAGGAGCCGGCGGCTAACACAGACCCGCCCTCCCTGACATGCCCACGTTCCAGAGCAGCACCTCAGTGTCACTCTGTGGAACCATATGATGAAAATAAACGAGGAAAAAATGAGAATTACTGGAAAGAGAAAGCTCTCTAAGTCACTTAAGTTTACATCTCGAACTGCTTCTGACTCCAGTCTGCACGGACCTGGTTCCGAGCCTAACCCCCGCCACGCACAGGCACATGCACACACACACGCACAGGCAGATGCACAGGCACATGTACACATACAGGCACACGCACATGCACAGATACAGGTACACGCACGCAGACATGCACACACATAGGTACACGTGCACGCACACACGCGCACATGTACACACACACAGGCACATGCACAGGCACACACACACGGGCACATGCATGCACACACACAGGCACACTCACAGGCACACACACAGGCACAGGCACAGGTACAGGCACACACGCACACACAAGCGCACACACCAGCAGAGTCCCCTCGGCCTCGCCGGGCACGGTCTGGGCCGCAGCCTCACCTCGAGCAGCGCGGCGGCCGGGTCGCCCTGCAGGCTCTTGCCCAGCTTGTCCACCTCGTCCAGCAGGAACACCGGGTTGTTCACGCCGACCGTCTTCAGGCCGTTGATGATGCGGCCGGGCATGCTGCCCACGTAGGTGCGCCTGTGGGAGCCAGCGCGTGGGCTCGGGCCGCCGGGCAGGAGCGGTGCCACCCGGGGCCCTGGGCCGGGCCGGGAGGCCGCCGAGCCCCGAGAGGCCCGCAGCGTCCGCTCCCTCGTCCCTTCTTCCCTCAGCCACGGCGGGGGCAGCCATGGCACAGGCAGGCACGGCGGGGGCAGCCACGGCGGGGGCAGCCACGGCGGGGGCAGCCACGGCGGGGGCAGCCTGGCAGGGGCAGCCGTGGTGCAGGAGCCGCTGCGCCCAGCCTGGCCGTTCCGGGAAACGGAAACACCGCAGGCCGGAGCCGGGCCGGGGACCGAGGAGGGCAGCAGGAGGGAGACAGAGCCGCTCTGTGTCCGCTGTTTTAAACCGCGGGACGGGCCTGCTCAGTGGGAACCCCGCCCGGGAACGTGTGACCGACACGGGGCGCCAAGCCCAGGCGCCGCCCAGAGCACCCTCCGTGCAGCAGAGGCGTGAGCACGAAGACAAAGAATGAAAGGACCACTTTCTGAAGTTCCTGAGGTTTCCCGGCCCTAAGGCCAGCGACTTGGAAACCGGCAAACGGAACAGGAGATGTAAAAGCACACCCTTCCCCACAACCACGTCTGACCCCCAGGCAGCGGCGGGGGAGGCACGCACCTGTGGCCCCGGATGTCGGACTGGTCGCACACGCCGCCCAGCGCGATCCTGTGGAACTCGCGGCCCAGGGTCTTGGCCACGGAGCGCCCCACGCTGGTCTTGCCGACGCCGGGCGGGCCCACGAAGCACAGGATGGGGCCCTTGAGGCTGGTGCGGAGCTGCCGCACGGCCAGGTACTCCAGCACCCGCTTCTTGAGCTTCTCCATGGCGTAGTGGTCGTTGTCCAGGAGCACTCGGGCCGCGCGGATGTCCAGCCGGTCTGCGGGCGACCGAGCGCGTCTGGCACCGGGGTTCGCTGAAGGAGCCCCCCGAGGCCGCGGAGCCCCGATGGCTTAGCGGTGACGGGACACGCCCTCCCTCTGAGCGCGGCCGGGAGCCGGGACCGGGCGCTCCGGCTTCCACGGAAACAGCCCCCGCCCGCGATGGAACCGGGGGTCCCGTGTCCCCCACCACGAGGCCCCGTCTCTCACCCGGGCCCAGGGCCTCTGGGGAGCCGCGGCGCGGGGACAGGAGAGGGAGCGGACGGTGACGGGCGCGGCGGAGGGCTCACCGGTGGTGCTTCTGTTCCAGGGCAGCTCCACCATGAGCTCCAGGTAGTTCCTGGTCAGAGCGTACTCCGGCATCGACTGCGGCATCTTTTTGAGCCTGTGGAGGAAGAACGCATCGCCAAGGTGTCCAAGAGCCAAGAACCCCATAAAAACAGAAAAGCCAAGCTTCCCCCACGGCTTGGGCAGGAATGTCATGTATACAAAAGATGAACACACACGATTTGAATAATTATAAAAGCAGTGTTTATTTTAAAACACGTTTCAGTCTGTGCCCTGGCTGGTGTGGCCAAGTGGATAGAGCGCCAGCCTGCGGACTGAAGAGTCCCAGGTTCCCTCCCAGCACATGCCCGGGTTTCGGGCTTGACTCCCAGTAGGGGGCGTGCAGGAGGCAGCAGTCAATCAATGATTCTCTCATCATGGAGGTTTCTATCACTCTCTCCCTCTCCCTTCCTCGCTGAAATCAAGAAAGAAATATTTAAAAAAAAAAATGCATTTCAGTTTCAAAGCTGAGCTTTCAGCCATTACGGTGTACATACATTTTTGGGGGACACCCTGCATTTGGTTAAATAAATCTAAAAAAGTCTTTTTTTTAAAAATCTGGCAAATAGCACATTTGTTTTGCTCTAAAGTAGGGGTGTCGAACTCAATCAGAGAAGGGGCCAAAATCTAAAATCCAGCCTAAATCGCGGGCCGAATGGTTTACTGAACAGTCATAAACTGACAATGTCATAAACTGACAGCGGAGTGCAGTGATGGCAGCGCGGTGCGGGCCACATTGCAAGGCCTGGCGGGCTGGATTTGGCCCGCGGGCCTTGTGTTTGACACATGTGCTCTAAAGGATATTACAGAACAAAATTAAAGCAACGCCCCCACACGGGGGGGGGGGGGAGGGGGGGCGGGGACCCGTGTAAGGACCCCCAGAGCCTCCGGGGGGCACCACGGGCCGTGAGCACAGTGAGCGGATGGCGCCCGCACACGGAGGGAGGCGGGGACCCGTGTGAGGACCCCCAGAGCCTCGGGGGCACCACGGCCCGTGAGCAGGCGCGGCGCGTGGACGGCGCCTGCACACGGGGGGGGGGGGGGGGCACGAGCGGATGACGGTGGCGGGGGGCGCTCACCTCTTGGCCTCCTTGAGGCAGACTCGGCGGGCCGGCTCGGGCATGCTGGAGGAGCGCACCTTCCGCTCCAGCAGCACCACGTCGTCGCTGTCCTCCTCCTCCTCCTCCTCCTCCTCCTCCAGGGCGCCGGGGATGTGCGCAGCCCTCCGCAGGGGCCGGATGGCGATCACCTGCGGCCGAGGGCGGCGTCAGCGCCAGGGCCCCCCGCCCTGCGGCTCAGCCTGCGCGGCTGCTGCTCCCGCCGTGTCCCCGGCGGAGGCCCCCCTCCCCCTCCCTCCCTCCTGCTGCAGCCACAGCCCGGCCCAGCCTCCACGGAAGTGTCACGTGTGACAGGGAAGGGACCACGGACCGACGGGTGGGAGGGGTGGGGTGAAGGGGGCAATGGGGAGAGAAGGGGCCATCGGCCATGCTTCCAACAATGAAGACAGAAAGTTAAAAAGAGGAAACGGTGGTGTGAGCCCAGTGAAAGCTCTCTGGGGAGGTGCGGCCGCTGTCTTCGCACGCGGAGGCTGAGCCTCGGGCTGAGACAGAGAAGGTGCAGTTTGACTGAAAGAGAATCGAAACGCCCGTCCGCTGGAAACAGCCATGCCGTGGCACAGCGCACGGACGGTCCTCGTCTCTCTGAACATCTCGCCCCGGAAAAACGTGCAACCCAGCAGGTATTTGCTCATTTTGGAAATATAGAAAACACAGTGTTTGGCAAAAAACAAAATGGTTTGGTAAGTCATCCTTTTAAAAAACATGTTTTTATTGAGTTTTCAAGAGAGAGGAAGGGAGAACGAGAGAGAGAGAGAGAGAGAGAGAGAGAGAGAGAGAGAGAGAGAGAGAGAGAGAGAGAGAGAGAGAGAGAGAGAGAGAGAGAGAGAGAGAGAGAGAGAGAGAGAGAGAGAGAGAGAGAGAGAGAGAGATATCAGCGATGAGAGAGAATCATGGACCGGGTGCCTCCTGCACGCCTCCCACTGGGGATGGAGCCTGTAACCCGGGCCTGTGCCCTGACCAGGAATCGAACCCTGACCTCCTGGTTTCTGGGTCGATGCTCAGCCATTGAGCCAGCCGGGCGGCCCCATGTTTTCCTTAAACAAACACACCACACGGCCCCTCCTGTCCGTGCCGATGGGCCCTGAGGCCGCGCCGAGGACACTCACCCGCTTCTCGTCCTCCGGCTTGTGCTTCCGCGTCTTCTGCAGCAGCTTCAGGCCCTCGATCTGCCGCACCAGCAGCGGGATGGTCATCTTGAACCGCTCCTCCAGGCTCACGGCGTCGAGGATCTGGAGCGAGAGCGAGCCGTTACCGAAAGCACGGCTCCACCGCCCCGCGGGCAGACACCCCCGTCTGGGTCGCAGCTCCCTGCGGCCAGCACAGCCACGTCAGCCGTGGACTGTTCCGAGAGCCTGGACAAAACACACGCTGGGGCCCCTCCTTCCGAGAATCACCCCCTGAAGCCTCGGCCGTGTCTGCACGGCAGGCCTCACACACTCCAGGCTCCGCACCTGAAGCTGTACATACGGGAGAGACCGGAGCACCTCCCGCCGCCCCCACCGGTGAGTCTGCCGCAGACACGCTCCCACCGACAGCGTAACCGCTCCCTGCTCGCGCCCCAAGCAGGGGAGGGTGCTCCCGCCGCCGCCCGCTCCTCCCGGGCGCTGGGTCCCTGCTTACTCCGTCTGCTCGCGCCAGCTGCGCCTGCTGCTACAACAGCTGGATTTAAGTATTAAGTGAACGATACAGGAAGGAGGGCGGTTTTCATAAAAACTAGTTTAGCCGGACTGGTGTGGCTCAGCAGTTGAGCACCGACCCAGGAACAGAGAGGTCACGGGTTTGATTCCCGGTCAGGGCACATGCCCAGGTGTGGGCTCGATCCCCAGCAGGGGGTGTGCAGGAGGCAGCTGGTTGGTGATGTCTCTCTCTCATCGATGTTTCTATTGCTCTATCCCCCCCTTCCTCTCTCTCTAAAAATCAATAAAAATGTATTTTAAAAAAAAAATAAACAAAAACTAGCTTAAATGTTCTGAGAAGATTCAATACAGCAGGCTGCTTAAAGGTACTATAAAAGTAAGTTTGCGAGAGAACTGTGACCATGTGGGGGGGAAACATGCGCATCTCAGATCCCGAACTTGGATAATTTTTCAAGTGTCTTAAAACTCATTTCCCTCTAGAGACACAGAAGGGGAAAATGACAAGCAACGTGTCACAGGCTTACGTAAGCGACGCCAGGAACCCCAGCGGCCACACGGGGGGAGGGCGCGGCCCCTGGAGTGTAAAAACGGCGGCCGGGGTATGTTATGTATTTAAACCAGGTGGACCGTCCACCCGGGTTACTGCTCTCTGCCTCACGCTCCCCGTGAACTGACAAGGGCTGTGCTGACAACGCGGAAAAGCCATGCCTTCTACGGTCAGGCCGACTCCTCCCGGGGCCTCTGTGCGCCTCCGGCGCCTGCCCGAAGGCCCAGCCTCGTGCTCCGGCCCCCCGGCCGGGACAGGCCTCCTGCCGCGCCGCACCTGTAGCTTCTCCTTGTTGCTGGTGCGGATGATGGACGTCAGGATGTCCGGGAGGGCCTCCCGGGGCAGGCTGTCGAGCAGGCGCCGCAGCTTGGCCACGGCGGGCACCGACATGTCCAGCATCTCCACCAGCTGCGGAGAGAGCGGGTCACTGCGGGCTCCCGCCGACTGCCGGGCGGCCGTCCGGGGGGGCCTCGGAATAGAACAGAAAGCAGAAACGGTTCCAACCGGAATAGAAAGCAGAGACGGTTCTGACGTGGGTAACGCTAATGCTGACGAGAGGCTGTACGTAAATCTTTGGTTTTATTTAGAAAAAAATTAAAATTTATGGAAAAGTTGCAATGGTACAATAAACTATAAATTCTTCTCCTAAACTCACCAACTATGAACCACCTGCCCGTTTGCTTTCTTACGCACGCGCGCACACACGTGCACACAGGCACTGAGGAAGTGCAGACACCGTGACCGCTGCCCTGCAGCTCGGGCACGCTCACATCACCCGGCCCGCCGCCGGTCTGGAGAGCTCGGACGGCCGGCGCTCTCAGGCTAACGGCCAGGAGCTGGAACACGGCCGCTCACAGGGCCTTGGATTAAAGAGGACCCGAGTGCCTCATCAGCTGGAAATGATTCCTATAAACGGAGAGCTGAGCTCCGGGGGCCGTCGGTAACCGGGATCCCGCGGCCGGACAAAGGCTGCGCCCCCTGCTGGCGTGGCCCTCCGGTACGGCCGAGTGGTGAGACAGGAGGAGCGCGGAGAGCCACAGCAGGCCCTGTCTCCTACCGCTGCCGCCGCCGCGGGGCAGTCCGAGCCCACCCCTCACCGCGGCCCGGCTCAGACCGCCCCCGGCGTGCTCACCGCCCCTCCCGGTGACCAGCGTGACTTACATGTCGGTGCCCAGACAGTGAGTGACGAGGGCAGTACTTCTAAGCTTTTACTATCTGGTTTGGAGACACCGGGCGTTATAAGGAAAATTCTAGAAATACTTTTTGGAAACGTTTTGGAAAGGGTTGGCTAACCTGCCCTAGAAGACTGAGGCACAAGCCCAGAGGTGAGCACACTGAAATGCACGCGTGACGGTGAATTACTGGCTCACGCTAACACACGCGGCCTGGCACCGCCTGCCAGCACGGCCCTCTGCCCGGCGGCGAGGGGACAGGCGAGGACGGGCGCACCTGCACGGCCCTCTGCCCGGCGGCGAGGGGACGGACGGGGAGGGCGCACCTGCACGGCCCTCTGCCCGGCGGCGAGGGGACGGACGGGGAGGGCACTCAGAGGACAGGCGGGGACGGGCGCACCTGCACGGCCCTCTGCCCGGCGGCGAGGGGACGGACGGGGACGGGCGCACCTGCACGGCCCTCTGCCCGGCGGCGAGGGGACGGGCGGGGACGGGCGCACCTGCACGGCCCTCTGCCCGGCGGCGAGGGGACGGGCGGGGACGGGCGCACCTGCACGGCCCTCTCCCCGGCGGCGAGGGGACGGGCGGGGACGGGCGCACCTGCACGGCCCTCTGCCCGGCGGCGAGGGGACGGACGGGGAGGGATCTCGGGGACGGACGGGGAGGGCGCACCTGCACGGCCCTCTGCCCGGCGGCAAGGGGACGGGCGGGGACGGGCGCACCTGCACGGCCCTCTGCCCGGCGGCGAGGGGACGGGCGGGGACGGGCGCACCTGCACGGCCCTCTGCCCGGCGGCGAGGGGACGGACGGGGAGGGTGCTCGGGGACGGGCGGGGACGGGCGCACCTGCACGGCGTACTTGTAGAACTGCTCCGACAGCTCGCCCAGTGCCTCCCGCGTCTGCAGCGTGCTGGGGAACTCCTCCAGCCGGTCCAGCTGCTCCACCTGCGCCACGGGGTACGGCCGCTCCTTCAGCAGCTGCGTGATCTGGAAGCGGCACAGGCCCGTGACCAGCAGCGTGTAGTGCGGCTTCGGCCAGTTGCTGCCCACGACCTGCACGGCCAGCGCCGCCGTGCCGATCCTGCAAAACACACCGAGCCCCTTAGACCCCCCGCCGGGCCCGCAGCCCCCCCCAACACCGCCCGCCCGCCGGGCCCGCAGCCCCCCAACCAATGCTCCTGCCCGCCGGGCCCGCAGCCCCCCCCCCCAACGCCACCCGCCCGCCGGGCCCGCAGCCCCCCCCCCAACGCCACCCGCCCGCCGGGCCCGCAGCCCCCCAACCAATGCTCCTGCCCGCCGGGCCCGCAGCCCCCCCCCCCAACGCCACCCGCCCGCCGGGCCCGCAGCCCCCCCCAACACCGCCCGCCCGCCGGGCCCGCAGCCCCCCCCCCAACACCGCCCGCCCGCCGGGCCCGCAGCCCCCCAACCAATGCTCCTGCCCGCCGGGCCCACAGCCCCCCCCAACACCGCCCGCCCGCCGGGCCCGCAGGCCCCCCCCCCCCCCAACACCGCCCGCCCGCCGGAGGAGGCCCCCGGGAGCGAGCGAGCACTGGCTGCTGAGCTCCCCGCGGGGGCCCGGCTGTGACGTTGGTACGGCCGCTCCCGTGCCCCTCCGAGAGCAGGTGGCCGTGCTGAACTGTGGAGATGTATTATAGTTGACAGCTATGTGGTCTCAGCTCATTCCCCACTGGGCATGAGGCAGGCTCGCACCGGAATATCGGCATTTAAGAGGCTTTACATGGAAACAGCACGCGTGACCAGCTGAGAAGCGGGCCCGGCACAGCTTTCGGCCAACACGGAGCCGCCCGCCGCCTCCCCCGGCGCCAGGCGGGACCGGCTGCTCTGGGATCCCGTCTCCGAACGCGGGGCGAGGGGCACAGGCCCCTGAGGCCGGGACTTCAGAAAGGAGGGAGGGGACCAGGGCTCCAACACCTGGGAAACGGCTGCACAAGAGCCCGCCCTTGCCCCTCACACAGCGCAGCATGGACAGCACACGGGCAGCGCACAGTCAGCACACGGACAGCACACGGGCAGCACATGAACAGCGCACAGACAGCACACGGACAGCACAGAAAGCACACGGACAGCACAGACAGCACATGGGCAGCACACGGACAGCACAGACAGCACACAGACAGCACATGGGCAGCACACGGACAGCACACGGACAGCACATGGGCAGCAAATACAGTACATGGACAGCACACAGACCCGGGCAGCACATGGACATCAGACAGCACATGAACAGCACACGGACAGCACACAGACATGGACAGCACACGGACGTGGACAGCACACGGACATGGACAGCACATGACAGCACACGGACAGCAAACAGACAGCACACGGACAGCACAGACAGCACACGGACAGCAAACAGACAGCACACGGACAGCACAGACAGCACACAGACGGCACACGAACAGCGCACGGACAGCGCAGCTCAGACAGCGCGATCCTCTCAGCGCGATGCCTGCCTCTGCGTGGCTCACGTGGAGGCTCTCAGAGTCACGCCTGCAGGCTGTGCCCGGCTTCCCTCCACACAGTGCGCTCTGAGCGGGACCTGTCCCGCCGTCCCATCCTGCCCGCGCACAGGGTGACGTCGGATTTCAGCAGCAACTTAACCCCAACGATCAGAAGACAGTTTGGCGGGAGAAGCAGTCAGGGCTGGAAAACGGAGGGTGCGGAGCCACCTGGCTGCTTCCCGTCCCGCCCCCCGCAGCAGGCAGTGCTGCCCTCGGCCCCGCAGCCCCAGGAGCAGCTCCAGTCCGGCCACAGGAGCAGCAGGAGCGGAGACCGCATCCCTGGCCCCAGGGCTTCCAGCTGGCACTGGGGGGGGGGGGGGGGTTAAGTGTATATTTGTCCGGCCCAGAGGAGCCAGCAACGGGTTTTCCCGCAGAGCAAACACCGTGATTCCGCCATCGGAGAGGGAGGCTCCAGGCTGAAGGAAAAGACAAACCTGGCGAGGTTCACGGGGGACGGGGTTCTTCCCTGAACCCCTTACTCGGACTCAGTGCCCCCCCTTAGGAAAATGTGGCCTGGGGGCGGCAGGTAGCCAGAAGCCCGCCTGGGGGAGTCACACATTGTCTGGTTTCCCGTGCGAATGAGAGTCACGCTTACACGCTGCCGTGGTCAGTGGTCGGCAAACTCATTAGTCAACAGAGCCAAATATCAACAGTTCAACGGTCACAGAGAACCAAAAAGAACAAAGCAATAGAGAGATGGAGCTACATTTATTACACGCGGGTCCAGAGGAAAATGTCTCTCAAATTCTGGGCCCCAACATGCAGGAATTCTCCCTATTTATATGTTTTTACCCTCTTTGTCTCCCAAATATGGAGTGTTTCTGGCCCCCTTTTGCAAGTTCTTAAAAAGCCCGTATGTACTGGGAACTTGAGACCTCAACCAGAGGCCTGGCCTGGCGCCAGCGCTGATAACCTTGTCTGGGGAAGGTTTAACGGCCTCTCTGAAGTGGGAGTAGTCTTAGCAAGCACGCATTTACAGAAGCCACAAAGCAGGGTTAAAATTTCAAACAGCAGTTTTTATATAAGATGGATGCTTCACGACTGACATTACTTTTGAGAGCCAAATTTTACAAACACCGCGGCCTGGGCGAGTCTGTTTTGAAGAAGTGGCGTACAGGGGTCTTCAAACTACGGCCCGCGGGCCACATGCGGCCCGCAGAGGAGTCTGATCCGGCCCGCCAGGTTTTTTGGGCAGTGAGCGCAGCCGAGGTGTTACAGTAGGAATTAGTAGTTCATATAGTCCGGCCCTCCAGCTCTCTGAGGGACCGTGATCTGGCCCCTACTTTAAAAAGTTTGAAGACCCCTGCGTTAGAAGAAGCGTACGTTTAAAACATTTGGCTCTCGCCGGGACCGGTTTGGCTCAATGGATAGAGCATCGGCTTGGGGACTAAAAGGTCCCGGGTTCGATTCCGGTCAAGGGCATGTACCTTGGTTGCGGGCATATCCCCAGTAGGGGGTGTGCAAGAGGCAGCTGATCGATGACTCTCTCTCATCGATGTTTCTAACTCTCTATCTCTCTCCCTTCTTCTCTGTATAAAATCAATAAAAAATATATTTAAAAAAAAAATATTTGGCTCTCCAAAGAAATGTCAGTCGTTGTCCTGTTGGTGTTTGGCTCCATGGACGGATGAGTTTGCCGACCACTGGGTTAGACAGTCGCCAGGAAACGCGTTGGGGCTGGGAGCAGCAGAGGGGCTGAGAGACCGCAGCAGGAGCCCATGTGTGCACAGGCATGCTGTCACCGGGCCCCGAGGCCGCAGTCACAGAGCCTGGGGCCTGACGGGGGCGGAGGGGAGGCAGCCCGGGTACCTGGGCGGACAGGGCTCAGGGACGGCGGAGTCAGGACCATTCCCCTCAGAGAACAAGGCGTCCTCGGGAGCCACCACACGGGTGTCCTCAGGTGGCCGGGCCAAGAGCTACCCTCAGGGCGAGCCACCAGGGCCGACATGCAAAAGAGGGGGTGGCCCAGGAAGTCTGCGCCTGGCCCCGCTCCCGCGGTGACGAGGAGCCCGGGGCAAACGGGCTCCGGCTGCTCCTTGAAAACCGGGCAGTGCCACCCGGGCGGCGGGAGGACCCACGGCAGCAGAGGGAGCCCGCGCCCGCCCTGCAGCCCGGCGCCGCCTGGGAGCGCAGGTAACTGCCGGGGAGGGTGTGGGCAGCGGCACAGAGCAGCGCTGGCCACCACGCAGGCCCTGCGTGACGGGAGGTTTCACTCTTAAGGAAGGGGTGCTTTCCGGTCAGACCGGAGGGAAGGGCACTGGCTGCCGATCTGGAGGAACGCAGGGGGTCTTGCTACCCAGGCTGTCCAAGGAGTGAGCGGTATTTCTAGAACTGCCAGGCCCCGTGGGTCTTGAGAACGCTGGATTCTATGAAGAATGGCCGGTGTGTGGCCCTGGCCCGTGTGGCTCAGTGGATAGAGCGTCGGCCTGCGGACGGAAGGGTCCCGGATTTGATCCCGGTCAAGGGCACAGGCCCGTGTTGGGGGCTTGATCCCCAGTAGGAGGCGTGCAGGAGGCAGCCGATCCATGATTCTCTCTCATCGTTGATGGTCCTAGCTCCTTCTCTCTCCTCTCCTCTCTGAAATCAATAAAAACATGTATTTAAAGATAGAATGAGGGGGGGGGAGGGGGGCCGCACAGAGAGAATGGTTGGTGTATGTTTCCTAACTCGAACGCCTACAAGTCTTCCCAGGGCGATGCGAGTGAAACCAGGGCAGCGACAGGACAGCACGGGTACTTCTGGGCCCGAGAGGCTAGGCCCGCGGTCGGCAAACTCATCCGTCCACAGAGCCAGACACCCACAGACCAACGACTGAAATCCCTTAGAGAGCCAAATTGTTTCAACTTAAACTTCTTCCAACGCCACTTCTCCGGTGTTTTGTGGAAGAGCCACACTCCAGGGGCCAAAGAGCCGATGTGGCTCGAGAGCCGCGGTTTGCCGACCACGGGGCTAGAGTATCAGCTGCTGTCATGGCGGAGGGATTGGCACGGGGGAGGGAAACACGCCTCAAACCTGCCAGAGTGACGCCCCTGAGTGCTCCCTCACGCCTCACGCAGGGCTAGATCTATGTCAGGAAAAGCAGCCCTCCCCAGAGGATGTGTTTTTGGAGTTAGTTGTTGTTGTTGACTTGAGAGAGACGATGGGACAATGATCCCAGCAACTGAGCCGCCAGGCGGGGCTGGTAAACCTGCTTCTGAAACTCACGCGTGCCCGTGGGCAGTCCCCAGACCTACCCACAGTGGAAAGAAAATAAAAAATCTGATCAAGGCCACTGTGGGCTCAGCAGGCAACTAGGTGCCCGGGCACAGGGCGTGCTGGGCGGTAGGAGAAGGGAGTGGGGTCTGGAGTGGGGTCCTGGGAGGGAGACCAGGAGCCAGGACAATGTGCCAGCGCTGACGGACACTCGGAAAGTGCCCGATCCCACTCCAGCCAGAGCGGGTCCAAGGGGGGCGAGGTGCTGAGAGAAGCCAGGCTTTCGCAATGTGGACCGTGGGCTGGCGGGTTTGTTTTGTTTTGGGAGGGGAGGGGAATGTGAAGAAAGCTATGGAATCTCCTTTAAAAAAATATACATAAATATATATATAATGTCAGAGAGGAAGAGAGAGAGAGAGAGAAACATCAAGGATGAGAGAGAATCACTGACTGGTTGCCTGCATGCCCCCTACTGCCTCCCCCCCCCCCCCCTTCACCGGGCCCACCTCTGCACAAACAGTGCTCTTGAATCAAACCCGAGACCCTTCATCCACAGGCCAACGCTCTATCCACGGAGCCAAACCAGCAAGGGCTGGTGTCTCCTTTTAAACATGTATACAGCCGCCCAGTTTGGGATGAAAACAAGGCTTTCCTAACGCTCCCCAAACCCACTGGGCCAGGAACCCCCGGTTTGAGAGAGGGTCACCGCAGGTGAACGAGGCTCTAAGCTGACCACATCCCGAGAGGACTCAGGGCGGGAGCAGCGGCCGAGGCGACCGCGGCATCTGCCGAGGGCGAACCTTGGCCCCCAGAGTCCAACGCAATCACGAGAGCCACACGCGGCATCTCGCACTCACGTCATAAAGTGAGAAGGAACGGCGAGATGCTCACGTTTTACTGAACTGCAAAGAGCCAGACTCTGTAAAATGTACTCGCTTAGTAATGGAGTTACTAAGTTAAACAGTTAGTTTTCGTTCCACATTTTCAAAACCCAGCGGGCTGCGTACCCTTGCGGCCCACGGAGGGGTTTGTCTGGGACCCGGGACGTTCCGTGCTGAACCAGGGCGGTGCCAGCAACCTGCGGCCGCCAGTGCGGACGGGATCCCAGTGGGGACCGGCGCTGGGTGGCCACAGGTGGCTGGTGGCCACGGCCTGGACCGAGCACCTGCCTATCCAACGCCCTGGGTGCAGAGCCGGGACCCACAGCCCTCCCTTAACCGCCCGGCGCACCCGCCGGGTGGAGCCGAGTCCCCGGAGAGCAGGTGGAGGAGGACGGGCAGGCACAGGGCCCCTCACTCAGACCCCACCTGGCCCGCGGCCTGCGGACCGGCAGGCGGCCAGGAGGGCGCAGGGACAGCCGCCAGGGCAGGTGTGAGCAGGAAAGGCCCTCGGGGAGGAAAGCAGGGCGGCGAGGGGAGGGGAGGGGAGGGGGGCAGACGGGTGTGTGGAAGAAAGGCACCCCAGAAAGTTAGCGGAGGGGGTGGTGCGGGGCGGGGCGGGGCGGGAAAGCAGTAATACGTGCGGGGGGCCGGTGTCCAGGGAAGAGGTCAGAGTGACGGGGAGAAGGGATGGCGCGCCCCGGAGAGCTCAGACCTGGGGCGGGAGGGGTTCAGGTCCCCTGGTTACCAGTGACAGCTCGTCCTAGCGGCTCCCGGCCTCCTGATCCTCCCAGGGAAGGGCCCCCATTTCCCATGCTGGAGGCAGACCCGGGCCCCCATTTCCCATGTTGGAGGCAGACCCGGGCCCCCCATTTCCCATGTTGGAGGCAGACCCGCGCCCCCCATTTCCCGCCTCAGGGGCAGGCCCGGCCCACCTGTGCAGCGGCGGCAGGTCGGCGGCGTCGCTGGCCGGGTCGGGCGTGTTGGGGATGACGCCCAGGATGGTGCTCTGCAGCGACGTGCCCTTGAGCAGGCGGCTGCGCACCAGCTGCAGGTTGCGGGCCGAGTCCACGCTGGTGCGCATGGTGGAGCCGGGCAGCAGCACGCCCTCGTGCGTGAGCAGCAGCGGCAGGCGGCCGGGGATCTGGATGGGGCTCCCCGACGACATGGCGGCGGCGTCCGACCGAGCGGCCCTGCGCTGTGCCTCCGCCGGCGCCGCCGTCCGACCTCCGAGCCCGGCGCCCGCACTTCCGGTCCGGCGCTACGGGCCGCCCCGGGGCTCAAACGCCGCCGCCGCGCGCCGCCCCCTGGCGGAGCCGCGCGTCGTAATTACGCGAAAAGAGGCGCAGACCCTGTGCGCCGAGGCCCGCTCCGGACCTCAGCTTTCCCCTGGGCCTCGCTCACCCGGCCACACCAGCCCCCTCGCTGTGCTGGAAGGAAGGTGGAGGTCACAGCGGGTGGAGATGCTTTTCCCGTCCAGGGCGAACCGAGCTCCGGCGTGCAGAAGCGTTGCCAGGCCGGAGCAGAGGGTCCCACGCACCCTGCGCTCAGGGTCCCCCGTGGGCGGCGTCCGCATCAGTTCAATGACAACCACTGGGAAGTCTGATCTGTAGACCCCACTGAAAAGGCTCCGTTTCCTCCCCAATGCCCCTTTCTGTGCCAGGATCCCACACTCCCTTCCGTTGTGATGACTCCTCAATGGTTTTTTTTCTTTTTTTTTTTTTTCCTTTAAAAGCTCGGCACTTTGGGTGTCCCAGGGCCTTATTTTATGGAATGCCCCCCCACCCACCATGGACAGGTTGCCGCTGTCATGGCCAGACAGTGCAGGGGGTGGGTGCCCTGTGCAAGCACAGTGGTGTGGGCGGCGGGAAGTCCTTCCGAGGGTCCGAGGAGGCCCCGAGCTTCGCACTGAGAGGGGGCAGTCCCGCAGGGACCCGGCGGGGCAGGAAGGGCGGGGAGGGCAGGGCACCAGCAGGAGAAGCCACGGTGCACAGCCCTGTGCTGGGGAGCCCGTGGGAGGCTTGCGGACCAGCTCCTGGAGTGGGCTGAGCTTCCCAGTCCCACGAGCTGAGAGGCTCAGCGGGGTCAGGTTAGAGAGGCCGGGAGGCCCCAGAGGAGCGGGCCCTTCCCCTAAGCCTGACGCAGCTTCACATGACTGCCTCATGCTCCCCAAAGCCGCCCGTGGTGTGAGGAATGGAGGAGAAGGGGTGGGAGAGGAAAAGCGGGCGTCAGTGAGGAGGGGGGTGTGAGCTGAGGGAGGTGGGTATGAGCTGAGGTGTGTGTGAGCTGAGGGAGGGAGGTGTGAGCTGAGGGAGGTGGGTGTGAGCTGAGGGAGGTGGGTGTGAGCTGAGGGAGGTGGGTGTGAGCTGATGGAGGTGGGTGTGAGCTGATGGAGGTGGGTGTGAGCTGAGGGAGGTGGGTGTTGCGCTGAGGGAGGGGGGTGTGAGCTGAGGGAGGGGGGTGTGAGCTGAGGGAGGGGGGTGTGCGCTGAGGGAGGTGGTTGTGCGCTGATGGAGGGGGGTGTGCGCTGATGGAGGGGGGTGTGAGCTGAGGGAGGTGGTTGTGAGCTGAGGGAGGGGGGTGTGAGCTGAGGGAGGTGGGTGTGAGCTGAGGGAGGTGGGTGTGAGCTGAGGGAGGTGGGTGTGCGCTGAGGGAGGTGGGTGTGAGCTGAGGGAGGTGGGTGTGAGCTGAGGGAGGGGGGTGTGAGCTGAGGGAGGTGGTTGTGAGCTGAGGGAGGTGGGTGTGAGCTGAGGGAGGGGGGTGTGAGCTGAGGGAGGGGGGTGTGAGCTGAGGGAGGGGGGTGTGAGCTGAGGGAGGTGGGTGTGAGCTGAGGGAGGTGGGTGTGAGCTGAGGGAGGAGGGTGTGAGCTGAGGGAGGGGGGTGTGAGCTGAGGGAGGTGGGTGTGAGCTGAGGGAGGTGGGTGTGAGCTGAGGGAGGGGGTGTGAGCTGAGGGAGGTGGGTGTGAGCTGAGGGAGGGGGTGTGAGCTGAGGGAGGTGGGTGTGCGCTGAGGGAGACCCCATGGTGGAGAACGGGCCAGCTGTGCCAGAAGCGGCAGGAGAAGGTGGGGCGTTAGCACTCCGTGCACGGCCGCGATGGCCCCCCGAAGCTAGCAGGGCCAGCAGGAGGAGGAAACCCTCAGAGCCGGGAGGGGAACGGGGAACGGACGGCCTGGGCGGAGCGGGAAGAGAAAGGGCCTAGCAGGCCACCTCTGCCCCCTGGGCTCCCGGCACCTGCCCGGCCTCCGCGCCTCTGGCCTTGGACTCGGGCCACCGTTTACCTTGCTGCAGGGCCCCGGCCGGTTCACAGGCCGTTTCGCCATCTGCAAACAGCCTGGGTCTGACCACATTCACCACCGTGACCCTGGCCCCTGGGCGCTGGCGGGGGAGCGGGCCTCTCTGATTCCCAGGCTCCTCCTGGTCCCCACCCCGCAGCAGCCACGGCTTCGCCACTCACCACGGTGACCAAACCAGCACCGGATCCCTGGTTCTCTCTCATCGCTGCGGTTCCTGTCTCCCTCTCCCTCTCCTTCTCTCTCTCTGAGATCAATAAACATATATGTAAAACAATAACGAGAAACCAATGCCGGGAATGCTGATAAGGCGGGTGCCCACAGCCCCGCGTGGGGAGGAGCACAGGCACACGGGGAGGCATTCGTCCCACAGTGGAAACGCTCAGCACCATCACGGGGAGATGGCAGAGGAGTGGAGACCCCCGGCCCCCCTCTGGGCCGCTCCGGCCCCTCTTCCTCGTTAGCACAGGGCACGGCATTCCTGCGGGAACCGCCCTCCGGCTCTGCGGCCACCGGAGGTCAGTGCCCAGCGGCCCGGTGCCAGCCTGCATGACTTGCGATCTCGAACTTGCTGACGCCACCGCCACCCTCCCGCCCCCGCCCCTTCCCCGGGGAGCTTTGCGCAATGAATAAACGGAAGAGGCACACGGGGCCTCCCCGAGGGCCTCGCTCTGCGAAATCAGGCCAACTTTCAATGTCTGTATTGATGGCAGAGAGGAGGAGGGAGCGGGAGAGAGATAAACATCGACGATGAGAGAGAATCATGGGTCGGCTGCCTCCTGCACGCCCCACACTGGGGATCGAGCCCACACCCCGGGCCTGTGCCCTGACCGGGAATCGAACCCTGACCTCCTGGTTCACAGGTCGATGCTGAACCCCTGAGTCGTCCACTTTTTCTCTCCATTCCTTCAGAAATACTCCGCACACCAGCCGTCTGCTCGCCGGGCAGGGCTGCTCGGGGAGTGAGTCTCAGACTCAGGAAGGCGAAGCGAAAGGCACTCGAAACACGCGGCTGCCCAAGGCGCCTGCCCAGACCCCCTGGCCCGAGTCTGGAAACCCGGAGTCCGGAAATGGCAGCAGGGTGCCTCTCACTCACCTCCCGTCCACTCCTCTTACTGAGCACCTGGCGGTCCTTCTAGCCCCACGGTCGGCAAACTCATTGGTCCAGAGCCAAATACCAACAGGACAACGATTGGAATTTTTCTTGAGAGCCAAATTTAAAAAAAAATTATATATATATATATATATATATATATATATATATATATATTATTGATTTTGTATAGAGAGGAAGGGAGAGAGATAGAGAGTTAGAAACATCGATGGGAGAGAGTCATCGATCAGCTGCCTCTTGCACACCCCCTACCGGGGATGTGCCCGCAACCAAGGTACATGCCCTTGACCGGAATCGAACCTGGGACCTTTTAGTCCCCAAGCCGAGACTCTATCCACTGAGCCAAACCGGTTTTGGCGAGAGCCAAATTTTTAAAACTTCTTCTAATGCCACTTTTTCAAAATAGACTTGCCCAGGCCGTGGTGTTTTGTGGAAGAGCCACACTCAAGGGGTCAAAGAGCAGCATATGGCTCACGAGCCGCAGTTTGCCGACCACAGTCCTAGCCTGTCCCGTGCCCCAGGTCTAGGGACTCAACAGTAAGCAAAGCAGGCTAGTCCCCCGTTTAGCCAGAAACGAACGCGGAGCAAACAGGGATTGACGTGAAGGCACAATTACAAACTGGGGTATGAAAAGAAGCATAGTTTGTTTTTAAGAAGTCCTCACCCGAGGATTTTTAGGAATATATTTTATTTATCATTATTATTAAAATATATTTTATTGATTTCAGAGAGGAAGGGAGAGGGAGAGAGAGAGACAGAACATCAATGATGAGAGAGATTCATGGATCGGCTGCCTCCTGCACGCCCCACACCGGGGACGGAGCCCATCACCCGGCACATGCCCTGACCGGGAATCGAACCGACAACCTTTCGGTGCACAGGATGATGCCCAACCAACTGAGCCACCTGGCAGGGCAGAAGAGGTGTAGTTCTGTGGGCAGGCGTGGCATCTGATAGGAGAGGGACCTGGCCCACGGGGAGGGGTGGGGAGAGGGGAGTTAAAGAAGGTTTCCCACAGGGAAGTCTGCTGGGGCCTGAGAAGATGTTAAAAAATAGGGAGCCAAGCCCGACTGGCAGGACTCTGTGGTTGAGCACTGACCTAGGACCCAGGAGGTCAGGGTTCTATTCCTGGTCAGGGCACAGGCCCGGGTTGTGGGCTCCATCCCCAGTGAGAGGCGTGCAGGAGGCAGCCTATCCATGATTCTCTTTCCTCATGGATGTTTCTCTCTCCCTCTCCCTTCCTCTCTGACATCAATAAAAACTTATTTAAATAAATGAAAACAGGGAGTCACGTCCATCCCAGGCAGAGGGACGAGCAGGGCCTCGCACACTGCCTGCGGGGGCGGCCGCCTCTCCTGCCCGCGTGGGGCTGGGTCTCAGCGCCCCTGCCGGTGCCTCGCCAGGTTCTCCGGTTTGGGAAGACGAGGACTCGGCAGGACAATGACCCGGCGGAAGCTCTGCTGGGTGCCCAGCTCCTCGGGCGGCGGCGTCGTGAACCTCGGCTTCGATGCGGGCGACGGCGCGGTCTCCGGACTCAGCTACGTGAGTACCTCTTCCCGGCGAAGCCCCAGGAAGCCGAGCGGCGGGGTGTGTGTGTGTGTGTGTGTGTGTGTGTCTCCTATTCATCCAACCTGGATTTTTTTAAAAAGCACCTCGCGCTCCTATCATTAGATGAATCGAAATCCTTGGTCACGACACACCCTGGTGGCTCACGCATGTGCGTGTGTCCTCCGTTACCTACCATCTATGCATGCGCTTATAACAACACTGGAGGTGCTTATAACAACACGGGTGGGGTCCCGTGGCCTGGTCGGTGATTGGGCCGATTGAGGCCATCCCGCCCGGTTCCGATCAGGGCCGATAGGGGCCTGCTGGCTAAGGGGAGAGACCGCAGGAGGTTGGCCTGCCAGAGGAGATTGTCTGTGGGAGCATGCTGACCACCAGGGGGCAGCTCCTGCATTGAGCATCTGCCCCCTAGTGGTCAGTGTGCATCATAGCAACAGGTTTTTTGGTCAACCGGTTAACCGGTTGTAATGGTCAGGCTTTTTCTATCTATCTATCTATCTATCTATCTATCTATTTATCTATCTATCTAATATATATATATATATATATATATATATATATATATATATATTCACATATATATACAATATTATAGATAGATACTAAGTGCTTCTGGACCCATTGCTGACACACCAGCTTGGACCTTGGCAATCACATTCAGCTGTTGGTCTCCCCTCCCCATGTCTCTCTCCCCGAAGGAACCACTGTCTGGAACCTTTTCCCATTGACACTTTCATTTGTTGATTGATTTATTTATATCGGGATGTGATTGACATACAACCGTATGTTAGCGTCAGGTGCACAACATACTACCTGGCATTTGTATGTGTTGTGACGTGACCATGACAGTCAGTCTGGTGAACATCCGTCAGCACACGCAGTCACACACCGCTTTCTCTTGTGATGAGACATGTGAGCTCTCCTCTCAGTGACCTCCAAACATGTAGCCCCGTGCCTGGCCACGTCCCCGGGCTGTGACTGCCGTCCCCAGCACTTCTCCACTGTGCAGCTGGACGTCTGTGCCTTTTGGCCTCCCTCCATTTGCCCGCCCGCCCGCCCGCCTAGCCTCAGGCAACCACTGATCTATGTTCTGTGTCCGTGAGCTCCTTTTCCGTGTTTTAAAGATCCCACCTGTCACCCTGGCTTGTCTTGTTCAGTGGGTAGAGCGGTCAGCCCTCAGACCATGGGGTCGCGAGTTCAAATCCCGGTCAAGCATGTACCTGGGTTCCCAGTTCATCCCCACCCCCATCCGGGCCCCAGTGAGAGGCAACCCACCGATGTGTCTCTCTCACCTCGATGGTTCTCTCTCTCTCTCCCCCTCCTCCCTCCCTTCCACTCTCTCAAAGCCAGTGGGCGGGATAGAAAAGGGGTTCCCCACGCCAGTGAGAACGGGGGTGTCTGTCTCTCTGCCTGACTCCGGGGCCCTGAGGAGCTGACGGGAAGGAGCCACCCCCGGGCCCAGCACCCCCTCCGGAGGGCACCTATGGGTCTGAGACATGCTCCCTCGTCCTTTCTTTCCCCAGAGAACGTACACCCCCGAGGACGGCCCCGGGAGCCCGCACGCCCGGGAGCCGGAGCCGGAGCCGGAGCCGCCGGGGAGCGCGGCCGCCGTGAGGATGCTGCTGCCCTTCCGCCCCAGGCCCACGTGAGTCCGGGGAGGAGAGCCTGCCTGCGGCCCGTCACCTCCACCGCGGACACGTCCGCACTGCCTCCCCAGGACACTCCGCTCTGCTCTCCTTCCTTCTGAATACACGCTTATTGGGTTCAGAGAGGAAGGGCGGGGGGGGGGGAGAGAGAGAGAGAGAGAGAGAGAACGAGAGAGAGAGAGAGAGAAAGAGAGAATGAGAGAGAGAGAGAGAGAGAGAGAGAGAGAGAGAGAGAGGGAGAGAGGGAGAGAGAGAGGGAGAGAGGGAGAGAGGGAGAGAGGGAAAGAGGAACATCAGTGATGAGAGAGAATCATGGACCGGCTGCCTCCTGCACGCCCCCTATCGGGGATCGAGCCCCCAACCCGGGCCTGTGCCCTGACCGGGAATCACACCGAGTCCTCTGGTTCCCGGGTCAGGGCTCCCCCTGAGCCACGCCGGCCGGGCCCTTTCCTTCCATTTAGAATCGCCCCGTTCACAGGTGCGCTTGCCGTTTCTGCTGCTTCCCGATCACACCCACAGCCCCGCGAACCCCTCGCTGTGCCTCTGGCTGCCGCGCGGTCCAGGCAGGGCCTCGCCCTCCGCCCCCGCCCTCCGCCCCCGCTCCCCCCGAGCCCGCGCTGAGGCGGCTCCTCGCTGTGGCTTCCAGGCCTCCGTCCCCCCAGCCGCTGGACGACGCCGGCCTGTTCTCCTACCTGACGGTGTCCTGGCTCAGCCCCCTCCTCCTGGGCCGCGGCGGCCGGCAGCGCCTGGACGAGAGCACCATCCCGCCCCTGTCCGCGCAGGACGCCTCCGACCGGAACGCCAGCAGGTGCAGCGCGCTGGGCCCGCCGGGACACACACACACAGCCACACACAGACACACACACACACAGCCACACACAGCCACACACAGACACAGACACACACACACACAGACACACACACACACACAGCCACACACAGACACACACACTCACACAGCCACACACAGACACACTCACACACACAGACACACCCACACACCGACACACACACACACACAGCCACACACAGACACACACTCACACAGCCACACACAGACACACACACACACACAGACACACCCACACACCGACACACACACACACACAGACACACACAGACACACACACTCACACAGCCACACACAGACACACACACACACACAGACACACCCACACACCGACACACACACACACAGCCACACACAGACACACACACTCACACAGACACACCCACAGACACACACACTCACACAGCCACACACAGACACACAGACACACCCACAGACACACACACACACACAGCCACACACAGACACACTCACACACCCACAGCCACACCCACAGACACACACACTCACACAGACACACACAGACACACACACTCACACAGCCACACACAGCCACACACATACACACAGACACACCCACAGACACACACACACACACACAGCCACACACAGACACACTCACACACCCACAGCCACACCCACAGACACACACACTCACACAGACACACACAGACACACACACTCACACAGCCACACCCACAGACACACACACACACACACAGCCACACACAGACACACTCACACACACAGACACACCCACAGACACACACACTCACACAGCCACACACAGACACTCACACACACCCACAGCCACACCCAGACACACACACACACACACAGCCACACACAGACACACACACTCACACAGACACACCCACAGACACACACACACACACACTCACACACACACACTCACACAGACACACCCACAGACACACCCACAGACACACACAGACACACACACTCACACACAGACGCACACACAGACACACACACACAGACACACACACACACACATACTCACCCACACACACACACTCACCCCCACACACACACGCACACGCACACACACTCACCCCCCCACACACAGACACACACTCACCCACACACACACACGCACACGCACACACACTCACCCCCCCACACACAGACACACACACACACTCACACACACACGCACGCATGCACACACACTCACACACACGCACACACACACGCACACACACTCACCCCCACACATACACTCACACGCACGCACACACACGCACACACACAGACACGCACACACACGCACACACACGGTGACAGAGGTGCTCAGAGGAGGTGAGGTCGGTCCCTCCTCAGACAACCAGGGGCTGTGGGCTCTTCCCTTGTGGCAAGAGGCCGACCTCTGGTTGGAAAGCGCTTTCTTACTTTTATTTTATTATTATTTTTTAAATATATTTTATTTTTTACAGAGAGGAAGGGAGAGGGAGAGAGAGCTAGAAACGTCGATGAGAGAGAAACATCGACCAGCTGCCTCTTGTACACCCCCTACCGGGGATGTGCCCGCAATCAATGTACATGCCCTTGACCGGAATCGAACCTGGGACCTTCCGGACGCTCTATCCACTGAGCCAAACCGGTTTCGGCTCTTATTTTATTTTTAATTTATATTCTTTATTGATTTCAGAGAGAGGGAGGGAGAGAGAAGCATCAGTGATGGGAAAGAATCATGGATCGGCTGCCTCCTGCATGCTATGAGTCCAGCCCGAAATCTGGCGTGTGCCCTGACCGGGAAATGGAGCCATGGCCTCCTGGTCCATACACGGACACTCAACCCCCGAGCTGCACTCTACGCCAAGGCTGTGGGTTCCATCCCCCGCCAGGGCACACACGAGAATGAACCAATGAATACATAGATAAATGAAACACTTATCGATGTTTCTCTCTCCCTTCCCCTTCCTTCCTCTTTCTAAAAACCCTACACAATAAAGAGCTAATATGCTAATTAGACCAAACAGCCAAACGACCTTCCGGACAACCTTCCGGTGAAGCTCAGGCTGCGAGGGCCGAGCCCCTGGCGTGCGCTCCGTGCATCGGGCCCTCGTCAGTACATAACAAACAGAGAGAACAGATAAATGTAACACACGGACTCCCTGGGAGCTGATCTGGCCAGCTCGCCGTGGAGACGTGTTTTGGGAATGAATGATCAGAGAGACGAACACAAACGGGTGCTCAGCCTCAGAGGGAATGGCTGTCACCGTGTCATTACCCGGCTCCACGGCCGTCCCCCCAGGCTCCGCCGGCTGTGGGAGGAGGAAGTGTCCAGGCGGGGGCTGGCCAAGGCGTCCGTGCTCCGCGTGATCCTGCGCTTCCAGAGGACCAGGGCCCTGCTGGACGCCTTCCTGGGCGCCTCCTTCGCCCTCATGAGCGTGCTGGGGCCGGTGAGCGGGCGTGGGGCGGTGGGCCGGTGGGGTGTGGGGTGTGGGGTGGGGGGGAGGTGGGGTGTGGGGTGTGGGGTGTGGGGGAGGTGGGGTGTGGGGGAGGTGGGGTGTGGGGGAGGTGGGGTGTGGGGGAGGTGGGGTGTGGGGTGTGGTGGGAGGTGGGGTGTGGGGTGTGGGGAGGTGGGGTGTGGGGTGTGGGGTGTGGGGGAGGTGGGGTGGGGGGGAGGTGGGGGGAGGTGGGGTGTGGGGTGTGAGGGAGGTGGGCCGGTAAGGTGTGGGGGGAGGTGGGCCCTGCGTGGGCCCAGCGGTGCCCTCGCCGAAGGACAGGAGGCCGGAGGAGCGGACGGACGCCCGTGTGTTCCAGGTGCTGATCATCCCCAGGATCCTGGAGCACTCCCAGGAGCGGCGGGGCAGCGTGGCCCAGGGCGTGGGGCTGAGCCTCGCCCTCTTCCTGAGCGAGTGCCTCAAGTCCCTGAGCCTGTGCGCCTGCTGGGTCGTCAACCAGCGCTCCGGCGTCCGCTGCCGCGCCGCCGTCTCCGCCCTGGCCTTCGAGAAGCTGCTGCAGTTCAAGTCACTGACGCACATCTCCTCTGGCGAGGTGGGTGCGGGGCGGGTGGGTGCGGGGCGGGTCGGTGCGGGCGCGGTCCCTGCTCTGGGGCGGCCTGATTGGCCCGGGGGACGCCTGCCGGGAGGAGGGCGGGGAGGACACCTCGGTCCAGGGACTCCCCCAGGGAAGGGCAGCCGGAGGGCGGACCCCCCGGGTGCCCCCCCGCCCCCCCCGCAGCAGAGGCTGGGGCAGCTGCCCGGCGGGGTGACCGGGGAGAGGGGGTGGCCCCTGACCTCGCTCTCCGGCAGCGAAAGGACCACACGGCACTGACAGGATGGAGGGGCCGCACCAATGCGCGGCCGTAGTTGGGGGTCACTGGGGGTTTATACATTTCATTCCAGTCTCCCTGCTTTCCCGTGGCTTGAGGAGCACCGATGACTTTTTATTTATTTTTTTAAGAAAGTTTCTTTTCTAAAAAAAAAAAAATGTATTTTTAGTGATTTCAGAGAAAAAGGGAGAAGGAGGGAGAGAGAGAGAGAGAGAGGAGAGAGAGAAACATCAACAACGAGAGCTGAGAGCTAATCATGGACCGGCTGCCTCCTGCACGCCCCCCATGGGGGATGGAGCCCTGACCGGGAATCGAACCCTGGCCTCCTGGTTCACAGGTGGGCACAGCCCCAGAGCCATGCTGGCCGGGCTCACGGTGACTTACATGGAGGGCCATTTAGATTGTTGAAAAGGCGGCTCTGCCATGGCTCCTTACCCTCAGATCAGCCGCCTCAAAGCCTGGCTCCAGCCCCTCCTCAGGCCCCCCTCCAGCCCCCGGTGGCCCCTGCGCCTGCCTGGCAGGGTGACCTCCAGTCCTCAATGCACCAGCCGTGTCCGCCTCCGCCGCGCCCTGCCCCTTGAAAGTCCCACCGTCCTCCGGGCCCAGACTGGCGCCCTGCCCCTCAGGAGGGCAGCTCTGACGCCTCCTCACCCCCCAGTCCCCACCACGCACGCTTCCGGCTGCCCCTCCTCTGAGCCCCCTTCAAAGGCACGGACCTCCCCGGGGCCTGTGTGGCTCAGGGGTGGAGCATCGACGATGAACCAGGAGGTCACGCGTCAATGCCCGGTCAGGGCACATGGCCAGGTTCCTGGCTGGATCCCCAGCAGGGGGCAGCTGATCCACCGTTCTCTCTCATCATTGTTATTTCTATCACCTCTCTCTCTCTCTCCCTTCCTCCCCGAAACCAATCACGACATTAAAACGAAGACACAGCCCTGGGGCACCCGGGGAGGTGACCCGAGCCCCGGGCCGCTGTCTTTCAGGCCATCAGCTTCTTCACCAGCGACGTCAACTACCTGTTCGAAGGCGTGTACTACTTCCCCCTCGTCTTCCTGAGCTGCTTCTTGCTGCTGTTCTGCACCATCAGCTCCTACCTCACGCTCGGACCCACCGCGCTCATCTCCACGGCCTCCTACCTCCTGGTCCTGGTGCTGATGGTAAGGCTGGGGTCCCCGGAGGGCCGGGCTCTGCGATGGGTCCCTCCGAGCGGACACGCCGCCTCGCGGGGCTGGGGGTGGGGTGGCGGAGGGCGCACACTGGCTGCTCAAGTAGCGAAAACAAACGGGCAGACCCGGAGGCGGTGCTCGGATGACTCCTGCCCTACGTGACGCCAGCAGAGGGCTCCCCGCCCTCGGTCCCGGAAAGGGGCTGTGGCTGCTAGAGGCTTAGGGTCCCCAAAGGCAGACTTCCTTTTATTTATTTATTTATTTATTTATTTTAAATATATTTTATTGATTTTTTTTTTTTTTTTTTACAGAGAGGAAGAGAGAGGGATAGAGAGTTAGAAACATCGATGAGAGAGAAACATCCATCAGCTGCCTCCTGCACACTCGCTACTGGGGATGTGCCCACAACCAAGGTATATGACCTTGACTGGAATCGAACCTGGGACCTTTCAGTCCCCAGGCCTACGCTCTATCCACCGAGCCATCCGGTTTCGGCCAGACTTCTTTTTAGTCAGCACAGCCTGGCTGGGCCAGGAGAGAAGGCCCCCTCCCCCCCGGGGTGTGCGAGGCAGGCCCTCGAGGGGGCGCGTAGGAAAGCCTGGGGGGCGGGGACCTAGAGCTGAGTGTCCGTGGGGCGCTCGGTGCAGAGCTAACCAGCCATCCGCTCACACCTGGCGCCTCCCTCGGGAGTCCTGGCCCGCCGCCCCATGGCTCTCCGTGCCCGCCGCAGGCCCTGCTGACGCTCGTGATTGTGAGGGGACAGAAGCACACCTCGGAGGTCAGCGGCCAGCGCATCCGGGTGACCAGTGAGGCCCTCACCTGCATCAAGCTGATTAAAATGTACACGTGGGAGAAGCCGTTCACAAACATAATCAAAGGTACAGCTCCGGCTTTCTGCGCGGAGCCCTGGCTGTCCGGGGCCACGCCGCCCCCCTCTGGGCATCTCCTCTGGGCTCCGCGGGGTGTTCTGTTCCGTGGGGGGTGTCCCCGTGGCCGGCCACGGACTGCTCTGTGTTCCGTGGGGGGTGTCCCCGTGGCCGGCCACGGACTGCTCTGTGTTCCGTGGGGGGTGTCCCCGTGGCTGGCCACGGACGGACTGTTCTGTGTTCCGTGGAGGGTGTCCCCGTGGCTGGCCACGGACGGACTGTTCTGTGTTCCGTGGAGGGTGTCCCCGTGGCTGGCCACGGACGGACTGTTCTGTGTTCCGTGGAGGGTGTCCCCGTGGCTGGCCACGGACGGACTGTTCTGTGTTCCGTGGAGGGTGTCCCCGTGGCCGGCCACGGACTGCTCTGTGTTCCTTGGCGGATGTTCCCGTGGCCGACCACGGACGGACTGTTCTGTGTTCCATGGAGGGTGTCCCCGTGGCTGGCCACGGACGGACTGTTCTGTGTTCCATGGAGGGTGTCCCCGTGGCTGGCCACGGACGGACTGTTCTGTGCTCCGTGGAGGGTGTCCCCGTGGCTGGCCACGGACGGACTGTTCTGTGTTCCGTGGCGGATGTCCCCGTGGCCGACCATGGACGGACTGTTCTGTGTTCCTTGGCGGATGTTCCCGTGGCTGACCACGGACGGACTGCTCTGTGTTCCGTGGAGGGTGTCCCCGTGGCCGGCCACGGATTGTTCTGTGCAGAAGGTCCCCGTGGCTGACTTCTGTGGTTTCTCATGCGCCCCCCAGGCCTGAGGAGGAAGGAGAGGAAGCTGATGGAGAACAGCGGGTTTATCCAGAGTCTGAACACCACCCTGCTGTTTGTGGCCCCCATCCTGTCCACGCTGGTGATGTTCCTCACCCACGTGGGCCTGCAGCTGGAGCTCCGAGCGTCCACGGTGCGTGTCCGGGTGTTCTGTCCTGCCCACCCGACAGGAAGTTCTCTCCTCGGTCCTGGTCCGGCCTGTGCCCCTCAGAGGCTTAGGGGGCTGCAAACAGGTGCTAGGAATTGGTTTTCATTTCCGGGGTTCAGGGTGCTCAGGCTTTCTTCCACTCAGACCCTCGGGAGAACTGACACCCAAGGCCTTGGTGGGGGGGCCTGGGGGAGCTGGGACGTGTAGCTCACGCCCCAGTGGCTGGGAGCCCCGAACAGATGCATTTCTCTGTGAGCCCCGAAAACACTGTCTCCCCTTTGGGGTCTGCCCCCCGCCCTGGGCAAGAGCAGGGATCCCCGCTCTTTGAGGAGAGGAGGGCGGGGCACACAGCAGGGAGGCCGGGCCGTAGCCAAAGCAGGAGGGCATCATGGGAGTCTGCAGGCAAGGGCGGGTCCATGCTCCCTGCAGCAGTCCGCTCTGCCGGCCCAGGCCGTGAGGCCACACAGTGCTCAGAGCAGGCGGAGTCAGGCCCATCGGAGTGTATCATATACTGTTCCTATGTCTGTATCTGTATCTATATCTATATCTATACCTATGTCTATATCTGTATCTCTATCTATATCTATACCTATGTCTATATCTGTATCTCTATCTATGTCTATACCTATGTCTATATATCTGTATCTATATCTATACCTATGTCTATATCTGTATCTATATCTATATCCACGCCTATGTCTATATATCTATATCTATATCTGTATCTGTATCTATCTCTATATCTTTATATCTTTATCTATATCTGTATTATGTCCACTTTAAAAACACCTGAGGGTATTTCCCCCCAATGATTTTTAAGAGAGATTGGAAGGGGGGTGGGGGGACATTGAGGAGAGACACACGGACTGGCTGCCTCCCACCCGCCCCCTGGGGGGGGCAGGGAGCAGACCGGCACCAGGCCCTGCCGGAGGCGCGCGGGGCCTGAGGCCGGGAGCCAGGTGTGGGCCGGGCGGGCGACGCGCAGAGAGGCTCCCAATAAGAGAAAGCCGGTCTGAGGAGGAGGACGAAGGTGACCTCAGCAGCCACACCGCCGTGCTGGCTGCCAGCAGCACAGCCCGCCCGCGGCCTGCCGGTGCTCCCCACGGCCTCCCCGGCCCAGGCTCCGGCTCCTGGCGACGCCCAGTCCCGCTCTCCCCGCTGGCAGGCGACAGCGGGACCAGGCCTCAGCCTTGGGGACGCGAATAAGACCCGTTTCTTCCGTCTCCCCCACCCCAGCGTGGCCGCTGCCAAGGGCAGGGCCTGCCTGTGGGCTGTGGCTCTAGGGCTGTGGTCCAGGGCTGTGGCTCCAGGCTCAGGGACGAGCCGGGGATGGAGGGACGGCAGGGCGCCCTCACCACCTCCTCTTGCCCCACCAGGCCTTCACGGTCCTGGCCATCTGGAACTCCATGCGGCTGGTGGTGTTCTTCCTGCCCTTCTCAGTCAAAGGCCTCAGGGAGTCCCAGTCTTCGGCCGAGAGGTTCAAGGTGAGCGGGCAGGGTGGGCTGCACGGCCTTGGCATTGGGCGCTCGCCTGCCTCCAGCCCCTGGGCGATCCTCCTGCAGGCGGGACAGTGGTTCCGGGGGGCGTGGGCGGGGACAGTGGTTGGGGGGGGCGTGGGCGGGGACAGCGGTTGGGGGTGTGGGCGGGGACAGTGGTTGGGGGTGTGGGCGGGGACAGTGGTTCTGGGGGGGTGTGGGCGGGGACAGCAGTTGGGGATGTGGGCGGGGACAGTGGTTGGGGGTGTGGGCGGGGACAGCGGTTGGGGGTGTGGGCGGGGACAGCGGTTGGGGGTGTGTGGGGGGACAGTGGTTGGGGGTGTGGGCGGGGACAGTGGTTCTGGGGGTGTGTGGGCGGGGACAGCAGTTGGGGATGTGGGCGGGACAGTGGTTGGGGGTGTGGGCGGGACAGTGGTTGGGGATGTGGGCGGGACAGTGGTTGGGGATGTGGGCGGGGACAGTGGTTGGGGGTGTGGGCGGGGACAGCGGTTGGGGGTGTGTGGGGGGACAGTGGTTGGGGATGTGGGCGGGGACAGTGGTTCTGGGGGGGTGTGGGCGGGGACAGCGGTTGGGGGTGTGGGAGGGAGCTTAGAGGGCACGGAGCGCCCAGTCCGTGCCAAGCAGGGGATGAGATGGGAAGGACCATGGACTGGCACAGGGTGTGGCTCTGGGGTGCGGGTGGGGCTCACGTTACTGAAAACAGCTCACACACACAGTAAAGGGGCCGGCGGTTCGGAGGAGGCCGGAGTCCCTGGCCTGGATGCTGTCATGCATCCAGTGAGACAAAAAGCGGTCCATTGTTTTAAACAATGAAGAAATAGCCCTCCTCTCATTCCCTGTGAAAATATCGTTTTATTTTTATAAAACACGAGGTGCTCACTGTGAAAAGCTGAGGCTCCACCCAAAGGGCCGGAATCACAGTGACTCGCACCCAAAGCCGGGCGTAACCCACGTCCCGGCCGCGGCCTGAGCAGGTCTCCAGCGGGACTGCGGGGGGATGGCACCGCCCCCTTTGTGGTGCCGAGGCCCACACCCTGCACCTCTGGCACCGCACACAGCGAGGGCCCAGGCAGAGCAAGGCGGCCTAGAACCAGGCGGCACCACACGCGCCCCCCACAGCCGGTACCTGGGCTCCCCGGCTCCCAATCACACCGACATCTTAACTTCAGAAAGAGGGGGAGAGAATCCTGGACCGGCTGCCTCCTGCACGCCCCACACTGGGGATGGAGCCCACAGCCCGGGCCTGTGCCCTGACCAGGAATCGAACCCTGACCTCCTGGTTCATGGGTTGACGTTCAACCGCGGAGCCACGCCGGCCGGGCAGACCTTTTGACTTTCTCCGGTTATAAGTGAAACAGAACCTGCAGGTCGACACTGACTCCACAGCTGTGGTCACGGCGACGAGGCCAGCCTGGCTCCGGCTGCCGACGCTGTAACACGAGAGAGAGCGTGAGGAATAGGGGGAGCGTTCCGACAAGAATGAGGGCCCAGGGGTGTGGACACCGGAAACCCCTCGGTGTAGAACCTCCCAACGGGAACCGGCCTCCCCCGGTGGACGGCTGTTCTGCATCCTCTCGCTGTCTATTCGCTCACAGGCGGGTCCCGGGCCGGCCGGCCGGCCGCAGGGGGACATCCCTCCTGGCTGCCGGCCTGACGCCCCCTCCCTCCCTCCCTCCCTCCCTCCCTCCCTCCTCTCGCCGCAGCGGTTCTTCCTGCAGGAGAGCCCCGTGCTGTACGTCCAGGCGGGGACCGACCCCAGCAAGGCGCTGGTGCTGGAGAAGGCCACGCTGTCCTGGCAGAGGGCCCGCCCCGGGCTGGCCAACGGCGCCGCGGAGCCGGACAGCAATGGACACACTCCCCAGGGGACGCCCCCGCCAGGCGGCCTGGGGCCCGCAGGCCCGGGGGACAGCCTGGCCCCCGCGTTGCACAGGATCCACCTGGCGGTGGCAAAGGTAGCCTGGTCCTGCCAGGCGGGCGGCCAGCGGCCAGGCGGGCGGGCAGGCAGGCCTGAGGCTGGGAGCCTGGCCCGGCGTGCTCTCCCCCCCCCCCCCCGTTCCTTGGCTGAAACCTGTCCTCCCCAAGCCTCCCTTTAAAGCACAATCCATCTCAAACGGCTCCAGCCCCCACTCTCCGAAACAGCAGCCGATTTCTGACTCCTCACCCCCTGCTGGTGTGTCTGCTCGCTTCCCTGCAGCACTGGCCCTCTCCCCCCAGCAGGGGGCTCCCGGGAGGTCTTTTCTTACTGCTCGGAGCAGTGGTCAGCAAACTGCGGCTCGAGAGCCACATGCGGCTCTTCGGCCCCTTGAGTGTTTAACAAAGGCCAGCTTAGGAGTGTCCCAATTAAGTTAATAGCAATGCACCTACCTATATAGTTTAAGTTTAAAAAACGTGGCTCTCCAAAGAAATTTCAATTGTTGTCCTGTTGCTATGTGGCTCTGTGGATGAATGAGTTTGCCGACCACTCGCTTAGCGCATAGGAGAAACCTAAATGACCCTTTGGTGGGCGAATGAATGAGTGAGTGAGTGAATGAGTGAGTGAATGAATGAGTGAATGAATGAATGAATGAGTGAATGAGTGAGTGAATGAGTGAGTGAATGAATGAGTGAGTGAAGGAATGAATGAGTGAATGAATGAGTGAGTGAATGAGTGAATGAATGAGTGAGTGAGTGAATGAGTGAGTGAGTGAGCGAATGAGTGAGTGAATGAATGAGTGAGTGAATGAATGAATGAGTGAATGTGAATGAGTGAATGTGAATGAGTGAGTAATGAATGAATGAGTGAATGTGAACGAGTGAGTGAATGAATGAATGAGTGAATGAATGAATGAGTGAATGAATGAGTGCGTGAATGAGTGAGTGAATGAATGAGCGAGTGAGTGAATGAGTGAGTGAAAGAATGAGGGAATGAATGTGAATGAGTGAGTGAATGAATGAATGAGTGAACGAATGAATGAGTGAATGAATGAATGAGTGCGTGAATGAGTGAGTGAGTGAGGGAATGAATGAGTGAGTGAGTGAGTGAGTGAATGAGTGCGGGGACACTGCGAACCAGGCTTTGCTGTCCGGGCTTTAAGAGGGAGAAGCAGGTGCGGGGAGTGCAGGCAGGTCCGGACCCGGGCTTCTCTCCTCCCGGGACCCCTACCCACTGCCATCTGCCATCGCCACTCGGCGGCCTTCCTGGGCGGCCGCCCGCTGCAGCGCGTCCCCAGCCTCAGATCCGCTCTGCGGCGTGCGTGGCCGTGTCGCCTCCTGCCGGGGGTTCTGTGTTTGAGCCCCTGGCGCGGCCGGGGCGGGGCCGGGGGCGGGGGCGGCGGTGCCGACGCGGCTGTGTGGGTTTCCAGGGGACCCTGCTGGGCGTCTGCGGCGGCACCGGGAGCGGCAAGAGCAGCCTGCTGTCGGCCTTCCTGGGGGAGGTGAGTCTCCCACGGCGGGACGGCCGCTCTCCCCGGGCCCGACGGCGGGGCTGGCGCTGGCCGTGCCGCAGAAACACGTTTTGTGGCCGTTTCACTGGGCAGCGACGGGACCCTCTGCCACTACGGCGTCCAGAACACGAGGGCCGCCCCCCCCCCCCCCATGCGCTCAGGTTGGGAACGGCTCTGGGGCGCCAGGGAGGTCAGGGCGGCCTGGGCGGCCGGTCCATGGAGAGGGGCTGGGGACCCAGCGGGAAAAGCACGGGTGTCCTCCACGCACACCCTGCTCGGCCCTGCGCGGACGTCCCGGCTTAGCTCCGCGTTCTCGGGGTCACACCCTGACGCCCTGGGGGGCCTGGAGGGAGCATGTTGTTCTTTTGTTTTGTTTTGTTTTTTAAATTCAGGTCCCTGTGAGTGTACCATGGAGGTTCCCATTTAAGAATATGTTTTTATTTCAGAGAAAGGGAGAAGGGGAGAGAGAGAGAAACATCCATGATGAGAGGGAATCAGGGACCGCCTGCCTCCTGCACGCCCCGCACTGGGGACCAAGCCACAACCCGGGCACATGCTCTAACGGGGAACTGAACCCCGACCCCCTGGTTCATAGGTCGATGCTCCACCCCTGAGCTAGCCGGCGGGCAGGAGCATGCCATCCCAAGGCCCATTTCATAAGCTGAGCCTGGGGTCCGAGGCGGGGGGCCAGGCTGAGCCCGGGGTCCGGAGGCAGAGGGGGGCCGGGCTGAGCCCGGGGTCCGAGGCGGGGGGGCCGGGCTGAGCCCGGGGTCCGAGGCGGGGGGCCGGGCTGAGCCCGGGGTCCGAGGCGGGGGGCCGGGCTGAGCCCGGGGTCCGAGGCGGGGGGCCGGGCTGCGCCCGGGGTCCGAGGCGGGGGGCCGGGCTGCGCCCGGGGTCCGAGGTGGGGGGCCGGGCTGAGCCCGGGGTCCGAGGCGGGGGGCCGGGCTGAGCCCGGGGTCTGGAGGCAGAGGGGGGCCAGGCTGAGCCCGGGGTCCGAGGCGGGGGGCTGGGCTGAGCCCGGGGTCTGGAGGCAGAGGGGGGCCAGGCTGAGCCCGGGGTCCGGAGGCAGAGGAGGGCCGGGCTGAGCCCAGGGTCCGAGGCGGAGGGCCGGGCTGAGCCTGGGGTCCGGAGGCGGGGGGCCGGGCTGAGCCCAGGGTCCGAGGCAGAGGGGGGCCGGGCTGAGCCCGGGGTCCGAGGTGGGGGACCGGGCTGAGCCTGGGGTCCGGAGGCAGAGGGGGGCCAGGCTGAGCCCGGGGTCCGGAGGCAGAGGGGGGCCAGGCTGAGCCCGGGGTCCGGAGGCAGAGGGGGGCCGGGCTGAGCCCGGGGTCCAGAGGCAGGGGGGGCCGGGCTGAGCCCGGAGTCCAGAGACAGAGGGCCGGGCCGTCCCCGCGCCGCCCTGAGCTGACTCTCGCCCGCAGATGCACCTGCTGGAGGGCACGGTGGGCGTGCGGGGCAGCCTGGCCTACGTGCCGCAGCAGGCCTGGCTCGTCTCGGGCAGCATCCGGGACAACATCCTCATGGGGAGCCAGTGGGACCAGGCGGCGGTAAGCTGGGGGCGGGGGCTGTCAGGGGAGGGGTTCCCCCCCCCAAACCCCGCTGCGAGGGGCCCTCTGAGCGCGGCCCCAGCACCGCCCTCCTGGCTCAGACAGGAAGGCCGCGGCCACCTCCACGCTCTAGGCCGGGCAGCCGAGGCCCCAAGAGGTGCGGCCGCGTGGCCAGAGCGGATGGGACTTGCCGTGGCTGGGCCCGAACCCAGTGGCTGTCAGAAACCCCAGGGCTCCCTGCTTCAGTCTGTGGCCCCCCACCACCCCCGGGCTAGCTTCCCGGGTGTCTGTGTGGATTCCTTCCTGACCTCAGAGCCAGAGGGCGGTCAGGAGGCCGAGGAGGTTGTCCATGTGGAGGCATCATGGCTGGTGGCGGGGGCTCTCACTGCGGGGCCGGGGTGGCCTGCTCACACGTTCCCATCCCCCGGTGACCACGAGAGGTCTGTGCGGCGCGGGCGGGGCGGGGGGACCGTGCCCTCAGGCCAGCCCGGCTCCCAGCTTCCGGGGCTCGGCCTCTGGTGACTTGGTTTTGCAATCGGCCGCTCCCCCAGTCACAGCCGGGAGGGCACAGGCCTGGAGGCGTTCTCACCGGCCAGCTCAGGCCGGGCCCCAGCACCAGCTGCTGAGCTGCTGGCCAATCCCGGGATGGCTCTCCGGAGCCAGGCCCCTCCTCCCGCCGCCCCTTCTCATCGATGGCGCCCCTCCCTCCCTCCCTCCGTCTCTCTGCTCCTCTTCGGCGGCCAGCTCTGCGCTGGGTGTCCGGCTGGGCCTGCCCCCGGGCTCTGCCCTGGGCACCTGGCTCCGGCTTCTCCCCGTGCCCACCCCCAGGGGTGTCGCCCTCACACAGCCCTCGTCTGGTCACCGCACTGCCCCACGCCGACAGGGCCCAGGCCCTTTCAGAATATCTGTCCAAACAAGCCCGGCCGGGCTGCTGGGCACGCCACACAGGACCTCACCCGAGCACGGGGCCCGTGCGCAAGCGTGTCCACACGACATGCGGCACAGCAGCTGAGGACTAAGAGACCCCGTGTCCACCCCGGGGGCACCGTGACATACGTAGACCACGTGTGCCTGTGACGGGACACTGCGGGGCCTTAAACGGTGTCAGCCGCACACGTGCGCGGGAATGGGCTGCTCCCGAATAAATGCACAAGGAGCTGCGGTGGCGGTCGCTCCTAAGAAAAGCCACGCGGCAAGGGGCCCTGGCTGGTGTGGCTCAGTGGCTAGCGCGCCGGCCCGAGGACTGCCGGGTCCAGGTGGAGGGCACAGGCCTGGGTCTGGGTCTGATCCGGGCCCACCCAGGCACATGCAGGAGGCAGCCAGTCGATGCGCCTCTCTCCCATTCAAGCTCCTCTCTCCGAAGTCTCCTTAGCCGGCTGGGCCGGGAGTGTGAGTGTCCCTCCACCCCCGGGGGCAGGGCCTGCCCGCGCCCTCAGCGCCCCCGCCCTGCAGGTACCTCCAGGTGCTCCACTGCTGCTCCCTGACCCGCGACCTGGAGATCCTGCCCTTCGGGGACAGGACGGAGGTGAGTGGGCGGCCAGAGGCCTCGGGGCCTCCTGGCACAGAGGGGGCCCCAGCTTCTGCCCAGAGCGGCCCCCAGCGGGGGAGTTTGAGATGCGGAACCTGCCCGCCCCCACCCGGTGCCTCACCAGCCGGCACCCTCCTCCAGAGGCCCCGCCGGCCTCGGTCCCACCGGCTTGTTCATTTTGTCCCGTCATTCGCGGCTCTCGTCTGACCCGCAGCCCTCCTGCCCGGTCCGCGTGTCAGGGAGCGGCGCCTCCTGGGCCACGTGCCTCGCCGGCTCCCCCCCCCTCCCCGGGGCCCGCCCCCCGCCCGCAGGTGGGGAGCGCCGAGTGCCGATGCCGGTGCCCCCGCCCGCCTGGCCGCGCCCACCCTCCAGCCACGGCGCCTGTGCTGCCCCGTCCGCAGATCGGGGAGCGGGGCCTCAACCTCTCGGGGGGGCAGCGGCAGAGGATCAGCCTGGCCCGCGCCGTCTACTCGGACCGCGAGACCTACCTGCTGGACGACCCGCTGTCGGCCGTGGACGCCCACGTGGGGCGCCACATCTTCGAGGAGTGCATCCGGAAGGCGCTGCGGGGCAAGACGGTGGTGCTGGTGACGCACCAGCTGCAGGTGACCCCTCCGGGGACGGCCCCCCCCCGACCAGACCCTCCCCCCTCAGACCAGACCCCCCTCCCCTCAGACCAGACCCCCCTCCCCCTCAGACCAGACCCCCTCCCCCTCAGACCCTCCCCCCTCCCCCTCAGACCAGACCCCCCCTCCCCTCAGACCAGACCCTCCCCCTCAGACCAGACCCCCCTCCCCCTCAGACCAGACCCCCTCCCCCTCAGACCAGACCCCCCTCCCCCTCAGACCAGACCCTCCTCCCCCTCAGACCAGACCCCCCTCCCCCTCAGACCCTCCCCCTCCCCCTCAGACCAGACCCTCCCCCCTCAGACCAGACCCCCCTCCCCCTCAGACCCTCCCCCTCCCCCTCAGACCAGACCCTCCCCCCTCAGACCAGACCCTCCCCCCTCAGACCCTCCCTCTCCCCTCAGACCCTCCCCCCTCCCCTCAGACCAGACCCTCCCCCCTCAGACCCTCCCCCTCCCCCTCAGACCCTCCCCCCTCCCCCTCAGACCCTCCCCCTCCCCCTCAGACCCTCCCCCCTCCCCCTCAGACCCTCCCCCTCCCCCTCAGACCTCCCCCTCCCCCTCAGACCAGACCCTCCCCCCTCAGACCCTCCCCCTCCCCCTCAGACCAGACCCCCGCGGGGCGTTGGGTACAGACTCGGCCTCCCCCGTCTCCGTGCTGGGCAGACGGGCTGGTCAGCGTCCAGGCCCAGGTCCAGGGTCCCTCTGCCTTCCGCACGGCAGGGGCCAGCGCCCTGGAGGCAGAGAAAGAGAAAACGTCCCTCAGGAGGAACCCCACGCCTCCCCCGAGAGCAGGGTGGAGCGGGGTGCCCGCCGGCCCTTCCCCCCTGCACCTGCTGTCCTTGGCTTTGGGCTCAAGACACTGTCGCTCTTTCTCCCTCCCCTTCTCTCTGAGCCGCGCTGTCTTTCTGGCATTAAAAAAAAAAAAGGCACAAAGAGCTTTCCAAAGCGCCCTGGCCGGTGTGGCCCGGTGGTCAAAGCATTCAGCCGGGACTGAAGGGTCCCGGGTTCGATTCCGGGCCAGGACACGTCCCCTGGCTGCAGGTTCCCTGGCCCCGATCAGGGCGGTGCAGCAGGCAGCCCATCGATGCGCCTCTCGAGCATCCATGTTTCTCCCCGTCTCCCCGCCTCCCTGCCCCTCTCTAAGAGTCAATGGGACAATACCCCCGCCTGAGGATTAACAGCGAGATTTCAGAAGCGATCTAGTGAGACCCCGTGCCCAGCACCCCGACGGCCCGGTCATGCGTGGACCCCGTCCGCTCCTCGCCGGGCGTGCACGGGCCCGCCCAGGCCTCCGCCCCTCACACCCCGCGGACTCTCCGGACACAGGAGAGCCTCCTCCCCCAGCCCAGCCCTCCCGCCGCGCTTTCGAGATCGGCCACGTGGCTAGTGCAGCCGCCAGCCTCTCGGGCCTGGGGTTCCGGACCCTGGAAATCCCAGAGTTTATTCCCGAGGACGGACACGCAGGGTCCTTCCCCATTTTCCACTTTTCCAAGAAACGTACGTCAGCCTACGGGCGTCCGTCGATGCTCGTGGGAGAGCTGTTTTAGGATGGGGCTTTAAGGAGCTGAATTGCTGGTTCACAATTCTCCCAAAGTCCTCAGTTTCACGGGACGTTGACTGATGGCTCTCCAAAGCAGCGGTGCCAACCTACCACTCGCCCCCACGTTTTATGAGCCTCCCGTTTCCTCCCGTCACCACCAGCACCTGGGGCTGTCCACCGTTCGGTTTCTGCCAACCTGGCAATCCTGCAGAATAAAACCCCAATAAAACTGGCCGAACTGCAGGCCAACTGGTTGCTGTGATGCGTACTGACCACCAGGGGGCAGACGCTCAATGCAGGAGCTTCCCCCTAGTGGCCAGTGTGCCAGGAGCTGGGCTGAGGGCCCCCTGGGGAATGTGCGCCTGCCGGCGTGGGCCTGCTCCCGGCCGGGCTGGGCGAGGGCCCTCCCGCAGGGCGCTGGCCTCGGGGTCAGTGACACTGCACCTGGCTGGCGCTCGGCCCCTGGACGGAGGCGCTGAGCGGCGCTGGGCGCTCACTGAGACCCCCTCCCGCCCCCAGTGCCTGCAGTTCTGTGACCAGGTGGTGCTGCTGGCGGACGGGAAGATCTGCGAGCAGGGGCTGCACCGGGAGCTGATGCAGAGGGGGGGGCGGTACGCCCGCCTCATCCAGACCATGCACGGGGAGGCCGCACAGGTGACCGCCCGCCCCGCCCCGCCCCGCCCCCGGGGGGAGCCCTCTCGCTCACAGCCCTGCCTCCCCAGGACACGCTGCAGGCGGCCCAGGAGCCTGCGGGCGGCCCGGCCCAGCACCCCCTCCCCGAGGAGCCCCCCGAGGACAGCACAGGTGAGCGCTGGGTGCGGGTGGCAGAGGCTCAGGGCCCCGGCCGCTGCAGGAGCCGCGCTGTGAGCACCTCCCCACTGGCTGACGGGGCAGGGAGGCCGTGTCTCCGAGTGCGGTGTGCGATGGCCGTTAGGAACAGGACCCTGGCCCCGGGTCCCCTCTGCCCCCTTCTCTGCAGCCGCCCCGACCCACCCTCGAGGGGCGCCAGGCCCTCGGGGCTGGCTGAATAGCTGGGGAAGGACCCCGTTCCGGGCTCCAGGGGCAGCTGGGCGGGTGCTGCCACCGGGAGGCGAGGGACGGGAAGGGCAGGTGCAGGGCGCTGGGAGAAGCCGGGAGAAACTCCTTCTTCTCCTCCTCCTCCTCCTCCTCCTCTTTTTCCTCCTCCTCCTCTTCCTCCTCCTCCCCCTGCCCCCGCCCAGGGCTGCAGAACCAGCTCACCCAGCAGGAGAAGATGGAGCAGGGGTCCCTCACGTGGCGTGTCTATCACCACTACATCCAGGGGGCCGGAGGTGCCCGCGGCTGGGTGCCCGGGAGGGGGGTCACTGAAGGCCGGGTCCCCGGGAGGGGGGTCACGGGCGGCCGGGTCCCAGGGCGGGGGGTCCCAGGGCGGGGGTCACGGGCGGCCGGGTCCCCGGCGGGGAGGGCACACCACACGAGGGGAGGCCCACCTCACACGGTCCCGCCGCTCGGTCCGCAGCTCGGCCACAGCCATGCCCTCCCCCAGGGTATGCGGTGGCCGCGGGCGTGCTCCTGCTCATGATGCTGTTCACCTTCCTGTCCGCCTTCTACTTCTTGTGGCTGAGCTAC
>NC_140517.1:1557277-1590496 GCF_964339955.1 Pipistrellus hanaki | reverse complement strand
AGGAGTGCATCCGGAAGGCGCTGCGTGGCAAGACGGTGGTGCTGGTGACGCACCAGCTGCAGGTGACCCTCCGGGGACGGCCCCCCCCGACCAGACCTCCCCCTCAGACCAGACCCCCCTCCCCCTCAGACCAGACCCCCCTCCCCCTCAGACCAGACCCCCCTCCCCCTCAGACCCTCCCCCCTCCCCCTCAGACCAGACCCCCCTTCCCTCAGACCAGACCCTCCCCCTCAGACCCAGACCCACCTCCCCCTCAGACCAGACCCCCTCCCCCCTCAGACCAGACCCCCTCCCCCTCAGACCAGACCCTCCTCCCCCTCAGACCAGACCCCCTGCCCCCTCAGACCCTCCCCCTCCCCTCAGACCAGACCCTCCCCCCTCAGACCAGACCCCCCTCCCCCTCAGACCTCCCTCCCTCAGACCCAGACCCTCCCCCTCAGACCAGACCCCCCCTCAGACCCTCCTCTCCCCTCAGACCCTCCCCCCTCCCCTCAGACCAGCCCCTCCCCCTCAGACCCTCCCCCCTCCCCCTCAGACCCTCCCCCTCCCCCTCAACCCTCCCCTCCCCCTCAGACTCCCCTCCTCAGACCCTCCCCCCCCCTCAGACCCTCCCCCCTCCCCCTCAGACCCCTCCCCCTCAGACCAGACCCCCGCGGGCGTTGGGTACAGACTCGGCCTCCCCGTCTCCGTGCTGGGCAGACGGGCTGGTCAGCGTCCAGGCCCAGGTCCAGGGTCCCTCTGCCTTCCGCACGGCAGGGGCCAGCGCCCTGGAGGCAGAGAAAGAGAAAACGTCCCTCAGGAGGAACCCCACGCCTCCCCCGAGAGCAGGGTGGAGCGGGGTGCCCGCCGGCCCTTCCCCCTGCACCTGCTGTCCTTGGCTTTGGGCTCAAGACACTGTCGCTCTTTCTCCCTCCCCTTCTCTCTGAGCCGCGCTGTCTTTCTGGCATTAAAAAAAAAAAAGGCACAAAGAGCTTTCCAAAGCGCCCTGGCCGGTGTGGCCCGGTGGTCAAAGCATTCAGCCGGGACTGAAGGGTCCCGGGTTCGATTCCGGGCCAGGACACGTCCCCTGGCTGCAGGTTCCCTGGGCCCCGATCAGGGCGGTGCAGCAGGCAGCCCATCGATGCGCCTCTCGAGCATCCATGTTCTCCCCGTCTCCCCGCCTCCCTGCCCCTCTCTAAGAGTCAATGGGACAATACCCCCGCCTGAGGATTAACAGCGAGATTTCAGAAGCGATCTAGTGAGACCCCGTGCCCAGCACCCCGACGGCCCGGTCATGCGTGGACCCCGTCGCTCCTCGCCGGGCGTGCACGGGCCCGCCCAGGCCTTCCGCCCCTCACACCCCGCGGACTCTCCGGACACAGGAGAGCCTCCTCCCCCAGCCCAGCCCTCCCGCCGCGCTTTCGAGATCGGCCACGTGGCTAGTGCAGCCGCCAGCCTCTCGGGCCTGGGGTCCGGACCCTGGAAATCCCAGAGTTTATTCCCGAGGACGGACACGCAGGGTCCTTCCCCATTTTCCACTTTTCCAAGAAACGTACGTCAGCCTACGGGCGTCCGTCGATGCTCGTGGGAGAGCTGTTTTAGGGATGGGGCTTTAAGGAGCTGAATTGCTGGTTCACAATTCTCCCAAAGTCCTCAGTTTCACGGGACGTTGACTGATGGCTCTCCAAAGCAGCGGTGCCAACCTACCACTCGCCCCCACGTTTTATGAGCCTCCGTTTCCTCCCGTCACCACCAGCACCTGGGGCTGTCCACCGTTCGGTTTCTGCCAACCTGGCAATCCTGCAGAATAAAACCCCAATAAAACTGGCCGAACTGCAGGCCAACTGGTTGCTGTGATGCGTACTGACCACCAGGGGGCAGACGCTCAATGCAGGAGCTTCCCCCTAGTGGCCAGTGTGCCAGGAGCTGGGCTGAGGGCCCCCTGGGGAATGTGCGCCTGCCGGCGTGGGCCTGCTCCCGGCCGGGCTGGGCGAGGGCCCTCCCGCAGGGCGCTGGCCTCGGGGTCAGTGACACTGCACCTGCTGGCGCTCGGCCCCTGGACGGAGGCGCTGAGCGGCGCTGGGCGCTCACTGAGACCCCCTCCCGCCCCCAGTGCCTGCAGTTCTGTGACCAGGTGGTGCTGCTGGCGGACGGGAAGATCTGCGAGCAGGGGCTGCACCGGGAGCTGATGCAGAGGGGGGGGCGGTACGCCCGCCTCATCCAGACCATGCACGGGGAGGCCGCACAGGTGACCGCCCGCCCCGCCCCGCCCCGCCCCCGGGGGGAGCCCTCTCGCTCACAGCCCTGCCTCCCCAGGACACGCTGCAGGCGGCCAGGAGCCTGCGGGCGGCCCGGCCCAGCACCCCCTCCCCGAGGAGCCCCCCGAGGACAGCACAGGTGAGCGCTGGGTGCGGGTGGCAGAGGCTCAGGGCCCCGGCCGCTGCAGGAGCCGCGCTGTGAGCACCTCCCCACTGGCTGACGGGGCAGGAGGCCGTGTCTCCGAGTGCGGTGTGCGATGGCCGTTAGGAACAGGACCCTGGCCCCGGGTCCCCTCTGCCCCCTTCTCTGCAGCCGCCCGACCCACCCTCGAGGGGCGCCAGGCCCTCGGGGCTGGCTGAATAGCTGGGGAAGGACCCCGTTCCGGGCTCCAGGGGCAGCTGGGCGGGTGCTGCCACCGGGAGGCGAGGGACGGGAAGGCAGGTGCAGGGCGCTGGGAGAAGCCGGGAGAAACTCCTTCTTCTCCTCCTCCTCCTCCTCCTCCCTCTTTTTCCTCCTCCTCCTCTTCCTCCTCCTCCCCCTGCCCCCGCCCAGGGCTGCAGAACCAGCTCACCCAGCAGGAGAAGATGGAGCAGGGGTCCCTCACGTGGCGTGTCTATCACCACTACATCCAGGGGGCCGGAGGTGCCCGCGGCTGGGTGCCCGGGAGGGGGTCACTGAAGGCCGGGTCCCCGGGAGGGGGGTCACGGGCGGCCGGGTCCCAGGGCGGGGGGTCACGGGCGGCCGGGTCCCAGGGCGGGGGTCACGGGCGGCCGGGTCCCCGGCGGGGAGGGCACACCACACGAGGGGAGGCCCACCTCACACGGTCCCGCCGCTCGGTCCGGCAGCTCGGCCACAGCCATGCCCTCCCCCAGGGTATGCGGTGGCCGCGGGCGTGCTCCTGCTCATGATGCTGTTCACCTTCCTGTCCGCCTTCTACTTCTTGTGGCTGAGCTACTGGCTGGAGCAGGGCTCCGGGGTGAGTGCCGGGCGAGGGTGCGCTGGGCAGAGGGCAGAGGGGGCTGGCGCATCTGAGAGGGAGAACCAAGGAGCGGAGGGGGGACGGCCCAGGCAGACGGACACCTCCAGGAGGCCCGCCCACCTCAGGCTGCCTGCTGGCTGAGGTCATGGGGCATGACACGAGGCGCCCCCTCCAGGGACGCCCCCTGAGAGAGTACAGGTCAGAGGGAGGCTCTCAGGCCGTGCAGGCTGCTCTGGGTCCCCCTGAGCCCCTTAGGGAGCGGGGAGGGGGAGTACGGGGTCCCTGAGCCCCTTAGGGAGCGGGGAGAGAGGGGTGCGGGGTCCCTGAGCCCTTTAGGGAGCGGGGGGGGGGTGCGGGGTCCCTGAGCCCCTTAGGGAGTGGGAGGGGGGGGTGCGGGGTCCCTGAGCCCCTTAGGGAGCGGGGAGAGAGGGGGGTGCGGGGTCCCTGAGCCCCTTAGGGAGCGGGCGGGGGGGGGGGGCGTGGGAGGTACACAGGCGGGCGGTGTACCTGGGCCGGGGCCCCTGGGCACGCTCCTCAAGTGCTGGAACCCTGGGGAGTCTGGCTTCCTCTGGGGGCCCGGGCGTGACTGACGCCACCAGCCCCTCCCTGGAGGGCGGGTGGGCGGAGGCTCCAGCTTCCACCGCGTGGCTTTCTGGTGAAGGCCTCCCTCCGGGCCCCGCCCCCCGCCAGGGCTGCAGGAACTCCCAGGTCTCAGACCACGGAGTGTCTGGAGGCGGAGCCGGAGGCCAAGGGTGCGAGCAGAGCATGCTCCCCGCTCCCGGGGCACCACAGGGGGCTCGGGGCCAGGGGCCGGGACAGAGGCCGCAGATACTTATCGGCACCCCCCCCCCCCGTTCTTTCTCGAAGACCAACAGCAGCCACCAGAGCAACAGAAGCGCCTCGGACCCGGGCAGCGTCCTGGACAACCCGCGCCTGTCCTTCTACGAGACGGTGCTGGGCCTCAGCACGCTGGCCCTGGCCTGCCTGGGCGTCTGCTCCTCGATGGCCTTCACCTGGGCCACCAGGAAGGCGTCCACCGCGCTGCACAACGGCCTCTTCAGCAAGGTGCGCGGCCGGCGGGGGGGGGAAGCTGCGAGCGCGACAGCCGGCCTTCGAGAGCGGTGCTCGGGCTGAGAAAGCACAGCGTTCCCCCAGGCCTCACCCCCGCCCCTCGAACCCCGTGCCTGCGTGCGGGACACCTGTTCCAGCTGACGAGCAATACGGACCGGTCATTGTCACATTACCGAACGTCCACAGTTTGCACTGGGGTTCCCTCCGGCTGGTGCACATTTTTTTTTTTCAAATATATATTTTATTGATTTTTTACAGAGAGGAAGAGAGGGGAATAGAGAGTCAGAAACATCGACGAGAGAGAAACATCGATCAGCTGCCTCCTGCACACCCCCTATTGGAGATGTACCCGCAACCAAGGTCCATGCCCTTGACCGGAATCGAACCTGGGACCTTTCAGTCCACAGGCCGACGCTCCATCCACTGAGCCAAACCGGTTTCGGGCCGGCTGGTGCACATTCTATGCACCCCCCCCCCCCCCACACACACACACAACACACACACTGGGTCACTGGCTCTGGGGCCGCCAGCAGGAGCTACAGAGAGATCTGCAGATGGCAGCTACTGGGATTGGGCTTGGAAGTGCCCCGGCGAGGCCCAGCTGGGACACAGGCAGGCTGGGACTGGTGCTACGCATCGGGGCATTCTTTATTTGTTTCCGCTGTTTTGACAAATGTGTGCTCAGACTATCTTCACTGCCCCAAAAGCCCCGGGCTGTCTGTCCACGCCTCCCACGCCCCCCCACAGCCCCACAGCCATGGACCTGCTTCCTGTCTCCCTGGTTTTGCCTGTTGCTGAGTGTCCCAAGGTTGTAAGTGGACAGCAGGCCCCCAGGTGGACGGGGGCCGGTCACACCTGCTGCTGGCGGCGGGTCCTAGCCGTTCACTGGCCTTGCTGAGGGTCAGAGTCACACCAGCGCTGGCCTCGGTGTGCCGAGCGCTGTCACACGCAGGGTCACGTGGGACTGTCCCGAGGTCCCTGGCATTGCCCTCACCCTGCGGTGGGAGCACCAGGCGTCCTGGCTAGAACACCACGCGGTCTGTGATGTCCCTCCCGCCGGGGGGCAGTCGATGACGTCGTAGAGGTGTCCCGGCTCTCTCTCGCACGTCACATGTCCCCATGTGCCACGTGGGGGGCGTCAGGCTCCCGATGGTGAGGGCGCCAGCAGGCGTGGTCCGGTCTGCATGGCTCGGGGTTCGTTCAGGCCCGGGAAGCCACCTGCCCGGGCCGCCCAGCAGCAGGTGGAGGCGTCCGCACGCTGGAGCCGGGCGCTGCCCCCGGCCTCCCCGGTGCAGAGCGCCCCCCTAAGGCCGCGCCGCCCCTGCAGGTCTCCCTCTGCCCCATGAGCTTCTTCGACACGACGCCCACGGGCCGGCTGCTCAACTGCTTCGCGGGGGACCTGGACCAGCTGGACCAGCAGCTGCCCATCGTGGCCGAGGAGTTCCTGCTGCTGCTGCTGCTGGTGGTCATCAACATGGCCATCGTCAGCGTGCTGTCGCCCTACATCCTGGCCATCGGGGCCGTGCTGTTCACCGGCTGCATCCTCTTCTACGCGTGAGGGTCTCCCCGGCCGGGGGCGGGGGCGGGGGGACCGCCTGGGCGGGGCGGGGGGGGGCGACCTCCCGGACGGACGGCCGCAGCCTCTCCTCCATCCTCTTCTACGCGTGAGGGTCTCCCCGGCCGGGGGCGGGGGCGGGGGGACCGCCTGGACGGACGGCCGCAGCCTCTCCCCCGCAGGAAGGTGAAGCGGGCCATAAATGTGTTCAAGAGGCTGGAGAACTACAGCCGCTCCCCCGTCTTCTCCCACATCCTCACTGCGCTGCGCGGCCTCAGCTCCATCCACGTTTACGGGAAGGCCGAGGACTTCGTCCGCCAGTGAGTCCCTGGGGCCCTGGGGCAGGACGGGGGGGTGGGGGGCGGCAGGGCCGTGGGACAGCACAGGGAGGGGGTAGCGGGGGGGGGGGTGGGCGGAGGGGCCCTGGGGCAGGACGGGGGGGGGAGGGGTAGCAGGGGGCGGCAAGGCCGTGGGGCAGGATGGCGGGGGTATGGGGGGCGGCTGGGCCGGGGGGCCGGATGGCGGGGGTATGGGGGGATGGCTGGGCCGGGGGGCTGGATGGCGGGGGTATGTGGAGGGGCAGCGGCCTTGGGCAGCCCTTGGGCAGACCAACGCGGCGGCTCCGGGCGTCCTGTCCCCCGAGGTTCAACAGGCTGAACGACAACCTGATCAACTACCAGCTGATGTACCTGTCCTCCACTCGCTGGGTGTCCCTGCGGCTGGAGCTCATGGTCAACCTGGTGACCTTGGCCGTGGCCTTGTTCATAGCCCTCGGGGCGTCCTCGGCCCCCCGCTCCTACCAAGCCCTGACCATCAGCCTCATCCTGCAGGTGAGGGGGCGGGCTCGGGCGGCGGGCTCGGGCCGGGAGCCCTCCTGTGGCCGCAGCGGGCAGCCTGACCGCGGCCCCCCCCCCCCCGGCCAGCTGGCGTCCACCTTCCAGGCCATGGTGCGCATGGGCTCTGAGTCGGAGGCCTACTTCACGGCGGCGGAGCGGCTGCTGCAGTACCGGAAGGTGGGCGCGGCCGGTGCTGGGGGGCTCTGCTGGGCCCGGCCCCGAGGCTTTCCCTGGGCTCTGGCCCCCGGCCGCCCCCCCTCCTCCCGTCTGTCTCCTCTCTGGGCTCCTCCACCGGCCGGCCGCTCTGGGCCGCGTCCTGGCGTGCAGGGAAGAAGAAGCGGCAGCTTGCCCGGTCTGGGAGCGAGTTCCGCAGCGAGGCCGGGCGGAGCCGCGCCTGCTCACGCGCAGCGGCTGGGCGCAGGCTCTGGAGCCAGGTCCCCCCGCTCACGTCTAAGCTTCGCCCCCGAACGGGCGGTGCAGCTGGGGCGGCCTCAGCGGCCTCTGTCCCGTCTCTGATCGGGACGGCTCGCAGCAGCTACTCGGCTGGGGGTCGCGGCGGTGAGCGGACGGACACACACAGCACTGGGCTGGCCCGGCCCGGGGAAAGGCTCACGGCTACGATACACAGATTATCTCAGGAGCCACAAAGCCCCTGCGTAAGGCCGCCGCGCTCTCGGGCCCGTTACCCAGGAGAGGGCGCCGGGGCTGGCCCTGAGCGCTGGCTCATGGGGACACAGCCGGCCGTCGGAGCCCCCCCCCCACCCCCCCCGAGGCCGGGCCCTCACCGGTTCCCGGAGCGGGACTTGGGAGCCGCAGAGCTTGGGCCTAACCCCGCGGGACTCTGCGGGGACGCTGTGCGGGCAGCCGGGCCGGGACCCTGTTCTTCGCCCTCACTGTCTCCTCCCAACACGCCCACTGCCCTTGGCGCTGGGGTGTGGCTCAGGCGGCCTGGGCTGGAGTCCGAGCTGCCCCCCCAGCTGTGCGCACTGAGCCATCCTCTGCGCTGTCCGAGCCTGGCCTTGGCCTGTGAGACGCGTGTGAGAAAGCCCACCTCGTGGGCGGGGACAGAGCCCCGTGGCCAGGGCTCCGAGCTGAGCCCGCCCCGCGGGGGCCGCCCTCCCGGCCGCCCTGCTGGCTGCTCAGGCTCCGTCGGCAGCGCGTCAGGCACCCCCCAGAGTCCTCCCCGTTAGCAGCCAGGAGGCGGGTCTGGGCTCCCCCGTCTCTGGGGACAGAGCCGGGGCAGGGGTGGCCTGGGGGCCCCTCTGACCGTACCGCCGGGGCTCGGCCCCAAGGCCGGGCAGGAGGGTAGCTACAGGCCCGGGCGTAGCCGAGTGGAGGGTAACGGCCGGCTTCCTCTCTCTCCGCACACGAGCTGTGCGTCCCGGAGGCTCCGCGGCAGGGGCCGCCCGGGAGGGGCGCGGGCCGCCCGGCCGCGTGGCCGCAGCGCGGGGAGCTGTGCTTCCAGGACTACCAGATGCGGTACCGCCACAACACGCCCGTCGTCCTCAAGGGCATCAGCCTGACCGTCCGCAGCCAGGAGGTGGTGGGCATCGTGGGCCGCACCGGCTCCGGTGAGCGGCAGGCCCGGGCGCCCCTCCTCCCCGTGGGCCGCGGGCCTCCGCCTGTTCTCAGGCGGGGGTTCGCACAGGCACCCCGGGGGTGCTGACCCTCCTGACACGCCGGGCCCTGCCCCGGACACTGGCCGGGGTCCCGGGGAGGAGACGGGGAGCAGACGAGGGAATGACAGGGGTGGAGTGTCGGGAAGGACGCGGGGGCTGGCGGAGCGGGCAGGTGTGGCCTGGGCCGGCCCCCGTGCGGGTTCAGGAGGCGATGCCCGGCTCGGTCCGGCCCCACAGGCAAGTCCTCCCTGGGGATGGCGCTCTTCCGCCTGGCGGAGCCCACGGCGGGCCGCATCCTCATCGACGGCGTGGACATCAGCGGCGTCAGCCTGGAGGACCTGCGGTCCAAGCTGTCCGTCATCCCTCAGGACCCCGTCCTGTTCTCCGGGACCATCCGGTGCGTGCTGGCCGGGGCCCGTGGCGGGCGGGGCTGGGGGGGGGGCGTCCGTTTCGGGGCCGCCTCCTACAACCGAGCTGTCCCTCAAGGTCGACGGAGACCCTGGTACGTTTGCAAGATGTCGTTGTTTGTTTTAAGATATATTTTTATTCATCTCAGAGAGGAAGGGAGTGGGAGAGAGAGAGAGAAACATCAATGATGAGAGAGAATCACGGAATGGCTGCCTCCTGCACACTTCACCCTGGGGAGCCTGAAACCCGGGCCTGGGCCCTGACCGGGAATGGAGCCGTGGCCTCCTGGTCCACAGGTCGATGCTGGCCCCCTGAGCCACGCCCACTGGGCTCTCTCCCGGCTTCACACGGTCACAGGAACACGCCATAACACCCCCCCCCCCTGAGGCCACGCCTGTCCTCCGCCCGCTCAGGGGCAGCCCCGCGTTTTCTGAGAAGTGAATGCGTTTAGGTTTTAAGGCGCTTGTTGGAGGCGGAGTGTCTGTGGAGACGGGGAGGGGCCGTGATGGCCACGCACGTGGGGAGTGCACTGACGCCCGGAGTCGTAGACTCACAGATGGTGACAGTGACAGACACAGTGCCTTGCTCACCCCCGAGAGAGAGCCCCACCTCAGCACCTGGGCTTGGGGGCTGGGGACACAGGTGGCCCCCCAAAAACCTGGGGCTGCTGCCTGCAGAGGGACAGGTACTGCCCGGCCAGGGAGATGCGCTCTCGCGGGGCCCCCGGGTTCTGTAACCCGGCCCTCGCCCTCGCCCTCGCCCTCGCCCTCGCCCTCGCCCTCGCCCTCGCGGACGGGCAGGCTGCCCCGGCGGGTGAGTGGGAGCACGGCCTCCTCCTGGGCAGGCTGAACCTGGACCCCTTCGGCCAGCACTCGGACGAGGACATCTGGGGCGCCCTGGAGAGGACCTTCCTGAGCCCCACGGTGAGCGGAGGCTCCGGGCGTGGCCACCTCTCCCGCGGCGCCTCCCCGGGCACTGCAGACGCGCTGGGCACGGAGGACCGGCTCTGCGATGGGACCGCACTGGGTGCCAGGGGCAGGCTCAGCGTGGGCTGAGGACACAGCGGAGGCGGGGAGGCGGGAGGGGTAGGGCCCGCTGGGCGGGCACTGGCCGCGGATCCTGGGGGTGTGGGCGGGGGAGAGCTGCACAGAGAGACGGAGGAGGGCGCCGTGCACAGGGGCCGCCCGGGAGGCTGGCCCGCCTGCCTGCACCCTGAGTGACCCCCCTTGTCTGCCGTGACCTCCTTGTCTGCCGTGACCCCCCTTGTCTGCCGTGACCTCCTTGTCTGCCATGACCCCCCTTGTCTGCCGTGACCCCCCTTGTCTGCCGTGACCCCCCTTGTCTGCCCGACTGCAGATCCAGAAGTTCCCGCAGAGGCTGCAGGCGGAGGTGGAGGAGAACGGCGAGAACTTCTCGGTGGGGGAGAGGCAGCTGCTCTGCATCGCCCGCGCCCTCCTACGCAACTCCAAGGTGCGGCCCAGCACCGGCCGCGTGGAGGGAGAGGCGTGGCGGGGGGCGTGGCGTGGCGGGGCGAGGCGTGGGTGAGGCGTGGCGGGGGCGTGGCGGGGCGTGGCGAGGCGTGGGTGAGGCGTGGCGGGGGGCGTGGCGGGGCGAGGCGTGGGTGAGGCGTGGCGTCGGGGGGAGGCGTGGCGGGGGCGTGGCGGGGCGGGGCGAGGCGTGGGGGGCGCGGCCAGGCCCTCAGCCCCCCACACCCCGCCCCCGCGCTGAAGTCCGTCCAACCCAGAGCCAGAGAGTGCGAGCCAGAGCCTCGCAGTCGCCACCTGGCGGTCCCGAGAGCACGTCCCGCCTGCTCAGGCCGTGCGCCGGCCCTCCAGGGACCCCCGGTCCGAGGCTCACCACTGCCCCGGACAGTGCCCCGGCCACCGCACCGCGGCCGGTGGGCTCTTAGGAGCATGCTTCCCCTCACCAGCAAGCAAAACGCAAGCATGTAAGCACACACGCACAGACGTGTACATGTGAAATGTACACAAGGACACACACAAACATGGACACACAGGGACACGCACCTCCACGCTCACATGTGCACGCGTGACCTTGTCACACCCGTGGCCTCTGACTTCCTCACGACGCCCTCTTTCTAAGGGTCCCTGACCTTAACCGTGACACTCAGGCCCCCTCGTGGGCCAGCCCCGGCTCCTGTGCGTGTCAGGGGGACAGACACAGCGGTGCTGCAGCAGGAACATACGTGGCCGGGTGTGCTTGCCGGAGACGGGGACACTGCTCTGCGTCCGTCTGCAAAGGGGAGGGGTTCCAGGAACCAGCCCCGCCCCGCCCGCCGCCAAGCACGAGCCCTCGGTCACTAAGCGTGTCCCTCTCGGCGGGCGGGGCCGAGGGGCTGGGCTCTGTCCAAAGTGCTCTGTGTCTCGGTGAACTGCTGGCCGGCCCAGGACCAGGCCCGGTCCCAGGCTCACGAGGCCGCCTCCACCTGGTTTTTATTTTGTTTTATTTTAGCCCAAGCCGGTGTGGCTCAGTGGATAGAGTGTCGGCCTGCGGACTGAAAGGTCCCGGGGTTCGATTCCAGTCAGGGGCATGTACCTTGGTTGTGGGCACATCCCAGTGGGTGTGTGCAAGAGGCAGCTGATTGATGATTCTCTCTCATCGATGTTTCTAACTCTCTATCCCTCTCCCTTCCTCTCTGTAAAAAAATCAATACAATATATTTTGTTTTATTTTATTTATTTTAAATATATTTTATTGATTTCAGAGAGATAGGAACATCCATGATTAGAAAGAATCATGGATTGGCTGCCTCCTGCACGCCCCCTACTGGGGATCAAGCCCACATCCCGGGCCTGTGCCCTGACCGAGAATCGCACCTGGGACCCTTTGGTCTGCAGGCCGCCGCTCTGTCCACCCGAGCCACGCCAGCCCAGGCTTGCTGCCACCTGTTCTGTCCCCACCAGATTGTCCTCATTGACGAGGCCACAGCCTCCCTCGACGCGGAGACGGACACGCTGATCCAGCGCACCATCCGCGAGGCCTTCCGGGGCTGCACGGTGCTCATCATCGCCCACCGCATCGCCACGGTGGCTGGCCTGCGACCGCATCCTGGTCATGGACAACGGGAAGGTGCGGGCGGCCGGGCCAGGGGGCGCCAGGCCTGCGGGCCCGCGGGCCGGGCTCACGGTGCCTCACTCCCCCCTCCCCCTCCCCCTCCTCCCTCCCCCCTCCTCCCTCCCCTCCCCCCTCCTCCCTCCCCTCCCCCCTCCCCCTCCTCCCTCCCCCCTCCTCCCTCCTCCCTCCCCCTCCCCCCTCCCCCTTCTCCCTCCCCCCTCTTCCTCCCCCCTCCCCCCTCCCCCTCCCCCTCCCCCCTCCCCCTCCCCTCCCTCCCCTCCCCCTTCTCCCTCCCCCTCCCCCTCCCCACTCCCCTCCCCCCTTCCCCCTCCCCCTCCTCCCTCCCCCTCCCCCTCCCCCTCCCCCCTCCCCCTCCCCCTCCCCCTCCCCCTCCCCCCTTCCCCCTCCCCCTCCTCCCTCCCCCCTCCCCCTCCCCCCTCCCCCCTCCTCCCTCCTCCCCCCTTCCCCCTCCCCCCTCCCTCCCTCCTCCCTCCCCCCTCCCCCCTCCCCCCTTCTCCCTCCCCCCTCCTCCCTCCTCCCTCCCCCCTCCCTCCCTCCTCCCTCCCCCCTCCTCCCTCCTCCCTCCTCCCTCCCCCTCCTCCCTCCCCCTCTCCTCCCTCCTCCCTCCTCCCTCCCCCTCCCCCCTCCTCCCTCCTCCCTCCTCCCTCCTTCCTCCTCGCAGGTGGTGGAGTCGACAGCCCCGAGGCCCTGCAGCGGGAGCCGGGCTCCATGTTCGCAGCCCTGCTCAGGACGGCCACGGCGCTGGGCTGAGGCCACGGGCCGGGCCGGCTCACGTCACCCGCGGACGGCCGTGGCCCGCGGGGCAGAGAGCTGGGCGGACGTGGCAGAGGGGCGTGGGGGGGTGGGGGGGAGGAAGGGGAGGCTGGGGAGTGAAGCCCCCAAACCTGAGACCCCGGCGTCCTCCGAGACCACGAGGGCGAGCCCGGCCTCTCCCGGTGGGAGGGCCGGCGCCGTGGCCCCCGGCCGTGGGAGGGGGGCGGTGATGGAGGGTTTTGTAAAAGGAATAAAAAGTCGGAGAAGCCACACGCGGCCCTGCTTTCTGTGTTGGCGGCGGGCGGCCCCTCACTGACTCCGCAGGGGGGCCGGCGGGCTCTCCCCCACCGCCCGGCTCCCGATGGGAACCCCAGCCCCTCCCGCGGGCGCTCCCGGGCGACACCTCCACGGACGGTCAGCTGCCCGAACCACAGACCGGAGAGCGGGAGAGGAGCGGACACGGGGGCGGGCAGCCCCACGGGAGCTCGCTGTCTGCCATGTGTTGCTTCCTGATTAGAGCGCAGACGGGCAGAATGAAATAGTGGTCGGCAAACTGCGGCTCCAGAGCCACATGCGGCTCTCTGCGCCCTCGAATGTGGCTCTTCCACAAAACACCACGGCCCAGGCGAGTCTGTGTTGAGGAAGTGGCGTTAGAAGAAGTTGAAGTTTAAAAAATGTGGCTCTCCAGAGACATGTCAATCATTGTCCTGTTGATATTTGACTCTGTGGACGGATGAGTCTGCTGACCACTGGAATAAAGAATTCACTCGTAACATATGTCAACTGTAAATAAAACCTCCCACACGGTGGTTACAGATCTGCAATAATGAAAGCACAAAATGCTAATTAGACCAACATCCTTCTGGACATCCTTCCTGCGAGGGGAGCCGGGCCGGGGCTGGGAGGGGAGCCCGGGGCCGGGGCTGGGAGGGGAGCCCGGGGCCGGGGCTGGGAGGGGAGCCCGGGGCTGGGGGGCCGAAGGGAAGTTGGGGAAGGAAGGCCTAGCTTGCATGAATTTCGTGCACCGGGCCTCTCGTGAACAAATAAAAAGGTAACTGTTTCCCATTTACTTCTAGGGAGGCCTCACCTCATGGGGAGACAGGCTTCCAAGTGTTTCATTGTCTGTGCGTTCAGGTCTCAGTGTCTGAGTGTGCCCTGGGGTCAGCCCCGTGCACAGCCACTTCCTGCTCTGCTCTGGCACGGGGGGGTGCTGGGGGCAGGCCTCTCTGGCCTCGTGGGGTTGTCCTGGTGAGCGGGAGTGAGCCGCAAACGAGTGAGCGGAACCAGGGACGGGGGCGGGGACAGCCCGGCGGGCTTCCTGGAGGAGGGAGCCGCGGGGAGCTGAGACTGGGAGGGAAATGGCTCGGGGACGGAGACCGCTCCGGGTGGAGCACAGCCTACACATTGGGTGGGCAGCATCACCGAGGAGAAGGCCCAGTTCCCGGCAGGCATGCCTCTCCTCACAGCTGCTCCTGCCCCCAGGGCACTTCCAGGGATTGCCCTCCTGCCCCACACTTCCCTGTGCCCCCTGAGCCCTTTCCCTCTCTGCCTGCCTTTCATCCTTGGCCCAGAGGAGTGCCCGGCCCCTCCCCTCCTCTCAACCCTGCAGGGTCTGTCCCTGGAGAAAAGCCCTCTGCGCACACCTGCTCCTCACAGCGGCCAGCAGGTGGCAGTCTCCTCCCAGCCAATGGGGAAAGGCAGCCTGGGCTTCAGATGGAGATCCCCTGAAATCCACGGGGACAGTGCTCACCCCCAGCCCCACCCCCGGGCCCAGGGCAGGAAGGGACCCCACTCCCACTGGTCCTCAGGCCTCACCCCACCTCCCCTCGCAGCAGCTCCCCACCCAGAGCCTTGCTCTGCCATGGCGGTGCCTGGCAGGCGCCCTGTTCTGAAACCCTGACGTCCGCGGGCCACGCTCCATCCAGGAGCCAGCCAGCGCGGGGGCTCCATCGATATTGAACAGAGCGGAGGGGAGGGGGACACACAGAGAGAAACATCCACGTGAGAGACACACTTCAGCTTCCTGCACGCACCCCAGCCAGGGCCAAGGTCCAGCCCTTGGCCAGCACCAACCCCGGACCTTCAGTCCCAGGCCCGCGCTCGGCCACTGAGCCAGCTGCCCAGGGCTCACGCTGGCTTCGATGCCCGTCCTGATGACCCTGAGTCAGAGTGGCCGGCTCCTTTGCCGTCTGCGAGTGGGTTCACTTAGAAACGCTGTCCTGAGCCCAGGGAACGGGAGGCCTCTGGACCTGCTGGCGGGTCTGTGTTCCCGCCCGCCCCGCCCGCCGCCTCCGGGCAGGAGAGAAGTGTCCTCCCCGGGAACTACACCCCCAGAATGGCCGCGGGGAGGCACGGCCAGGGTGCGAGCGGGAGGGGGCCTGGAGCTCACCCCGCGGCCACCGCCGCCGCTCTCACACAGCCTGCGGGGGCTGGAGCCTCAGGGCCCACGTGAGGCTTAAAACAGATCGAGGCTGCTCCGCCTGGACCCACAGCCCGCTCCCTCCCACCCCTGGCCGTGCGGGGTCAGCGGATCCGAGGGGCAGGGCTGGGCCCGCCGGGCAGCCCGTGGCCAGAAGACGGGGAGGCCCCGCCCCGGGCGAGAGCTCCGACGTGAGGCCCACAGCACCAGGCACAGCCGACAGGTAGCTGTTAGCCCGGCCCAGGCCTCTGCTTCACAAGCAAACCGAGCGCAAACTGCCGCTCCTCTGGGGCTCAGCGAGGAGCGGGAGGCAGGAGAGTCCGTTCCGAGGGGCCTCCCCGCCCTGACGGGTGGCCTCTGCTCTGCGGGCGCCAGGGCCGGTGCAGGGGCCGTGCTGGGGGCCGGGCAGCAGCCGGGCGAGCCCTGTCCGGCTCCTCGCGCCAGGATGGGGCTGGGGGCCGCTCCTCCTCCGGAGCCGGACGGGCCGGTGGCCCCGGGGGCAGTGCCCTTTAACGCGGCAGAAGGAATGCTGGGCCCCCAGAGTTCCCTCCGCCGGGGCGGCAGTTGAGTGGGCAGTTGGAGGGACTCCGGCAGCGGGAGGAGGCCAGTGGGTGTGAGTGTGGGGAGGGGGCCGGGCCGCCGGGGGCCGAGCGCTGCCCTCGCCGCCCTCCTGGGACCAGCGGTTCCTGCCCAGGTAACCCTCCCGGTGAGGGCCCTGGCCCAGGGCCGCGGGGCGGGGGATGCCCCCAGCCAACAGCCTGGCTCTGCCCCTCGGAGCCTCGGCCTCATCAACTGAAAGGGGCAGTGCCAGCAGGCTCCCCACCAGGGTTCTCACACTCACCTCACACACACACTCACTCACACTCACACATTCACTCACAGTCACATTCACACACATTCACTCATTCACTCACACACATTCACTCACACTCATTCACTCACACTCACTCACACTCATTCACTCACACTCACTCACACACATTCACTCACACTCATTCACACTCATTCACACACATTCACTCACACTCATTCACACACATTCACTCACACTCACTCACACTCATTCACACACATTCACTCACACTCATTCACACACATTCACTCACACACACACATCTCCGTCATACATAGACACACACCTCAGTCACACACACACATACACTCACAGAGCACACACCTTATAATCACACACTTACACACATACACTCACACCTCAGTCACACTCACACACCTCACAGTGACACACACACACCACACGCACACACACTGTCCTGTTCCCATTAAATTGCGCGGTTTATGGCTAAAAACCTTGTGGCTCGCAGGGGTCAGGCCTCAGGCAGGGAACTTCTCCGTCCCTCCAGTCTGCCCTGACCTCTCTAGCTGGAGGGGCCTCACTGGGACCCGTCACTGGTGACCGTGGGGGCCTCAGGGCTGAGGGCACCTTAGCACAGCCCCTCCCCCTGCAGCCAGGCTCTGTTCTCCCTGCAAGCCCCCTTCCTCCTCCCTCCTCCCTCCTCCCTCCTCCCAGCTCCTCCTCCCTCCTCCCTGCACCCTGCTCCGTCTCCAGCATCAGGGCCCTTCCCCGGGGTCCATGCCAGCGTGGGTGCTGGAGACGCCACTGGGGAGGCGGAGCGTGAGGACAGGGACGAGGGCAGCTTCTCTGAGCGGAGGCCACTCCGTGCCGGGGAGGGGCTGGGGGGCGGGCGTGAGACCAGCAGGTCCCTGGGAACTGAGGGTGGGCTGTTACAGGGACAGGACGGCGGGGGTGGAAGGGACTTGCTTTGTGGGAGAGGTGCCCGTGATGGGTGGAGGAGAACTCGGAATGCAGTTCCCTCACAAGCCGCGCTCGCTCGCTCGCTCGCGGCCCGTTTTCTGGGTTTAGAGGCAAAAATAGCACAGCCCGAGCCTCGGGACGGCTCCGCCCGCCGCCCTCCGGGGCCTGAGGGCCCTCTCTGGAGCGAACCCAGGAGGGAGGGAGCGGAGCCTGCTCCCAGGAGGACATGTGGCCACGTGATGGGAAACATCCCCCAGCAGGCGGGCCGTGTCCCCGGACCCGGAGCCAGGGGTACAGTGGGGGAGGGCAGGGCCTGCGGCAAACGGAGCCTCCGGAGGGCGGACAGTGCCCACATGGGCCGATGGGGCCGCCGGGCACCGGTGCTCCTGGGGTCTGACCCAGGCCCGGGTCCCGACCACATGACCCAGGCCCGGGTCCTGACCACATGATACAGGCCCCGGGTCCCCCCCGTGTGACACAGACCCCGGATCCCACCGCGTGACACAGGCCACAGGTCTTCTTTCCTGTTGTTGTGATCTCTCCCAACTCAAATTCAAAACCTTTAAAAACACGTGCTGCCCAAAGAACATGGCCTGTGCATTGCATAGGGTCCGAAATGCTCTGCTCTGAGCAGAGACCTTGCTGTGTCTGGGTGTCCGGCCTGTGGTCAGGTGGCCAGAAGGGCGTTGTCCCGCGGGAGGCCGAGTGTGCCCTGTCGGGGGCCTTCCTGGATTCTCTGAAGTCCTGGGTCCCGGGCTTCTCTCCCCGGAAGGACCAGCCGGGCTTCGAACTTGCCACGAGCTCTGTCTCCTCGGCCTGCTCTCTGCTGCTCAGGCTCGCCCTCCGTGCCGTCCTGGGGCCCTGCAGGCAGGGGAGTGGCCCCGGGCAGCGGGAGCCCCGGGCAGGTCAGGGCACGGCCACAGCCGGCTGCCCGCACCCCACGCGGAGTGATGGGGAGGGCGGAGCGGGAGAGAGGCCGCGGTGCGAGCCCGGCCGGTCCAGAAGCCCTCGCCTGCCCCCCTGCCCGGAGCTGGACCGCGGCTCTTCAGGGAGCCAAGGACCCGCCAAGGGCGAGGCCGCTGCAGGAGCCGCAGCCCCGTCTTCCTGCGGAGACGCCGGGAGCCGGGGCACAGCGCTCTGGGGAGAGGGGCCCTGCGCCAATCCTGTTACTCTCACCCCATTGGTGTCTCTGTGGCCACTCCCCCGTGGCTGCGGCCTGGTGAGCCCGTGTGGGAGGGGTCGGGGAGGGAGCTGGCGGGGGGCCTGGGCTGCCTGATGCTTTCCCGGGGGTCCTGGTGTCAGGGAGGCCCCCCCCCCATCTCTGCCGCAGTGACAGTGCCCCTCGGCCGCGAGCCCAGGGCTCCGGAGCGCCACCAGGATGGTGGGCGAAAGCCCTTACCTCATCTCCGACCTGGACAAGCGCAGCCGGCGCAGGTCCTTTGCAGAGAGATACGACCACAGCCTGAAGACCATGATCCCCATGAGGCCCTACGCCAGGTACCCGGGCGGCGGGAGGATGGGGCAGCCCAGCTCCACGGCCCGTTTCTGGTCCATCAGAGGAGTGGGCACTGCCCTGCTCCCCATGCTCTGCCCTATATGCTTGTCCTCCTGTCTTCCCACCCACCCATCCTTCAATCCATCCACCCATCCATCCATCCACCCTCCAATTGTCCACTCACCCATGTGTCTTTCCACCCATCCTTCAATCCATCCTTCCATCCATCCACCCTCCAATGGTCCACTCATCCATTTATCTGTCCACCCATCCATCATCCATCCATCCTTCCATCCATCCACCCTCCAAAGGTCCACTCACCCATCTGTCTGTCCACCCATCCATCATCCACCCACCCTCCCATCCATCCACCCTCCAACTGTCCATCTTTCTGTCTACTCATCCACCATCCATCCTCCCACCCTCCATTTATCCATTCACCCATCTATCTGTTCATCCATCCACCATCCATCCATTCATCCATCCTCCAATTGTCCACTCATCCACCCTTCCCCCAATTGTCCACTCATTCATCCATCCATCCATCCAACCATCCATCCATTCGTCCTCCAATTGTTTACTCACCCATCTATCCATCCATCATCTGTCTGCCCACCATCCACCAATGCATCCGCCATTATTCATTGGTGGAGCCCTCACTCCTGCCCCCTCCGGTCCTTGGGTGAGAGGGAGACAACAGCTGAAGTTCAGCAGGTGCTCGGCCGCTCCCTGGGACACGGGGTTTTGGCTCCAGGCAGACGCACTAGACTCACCCAATCCCAAGAGCGGAGATGCTGGTAACCCCCATAAACAATCAGGAAGTGATGCCTTCCCAGGACGCCCTGCCTCTGCCTGTGATAACTGACACAAGTGCGTGCCACTGGGTTTTAACACGGTCTACGCCTCAGCCCTCTGCAAAGCTCCTGCCACGGTCACCATGGCTCCCACGGCTGCTCAGAGGACTGCTGGGCGCCCCCGGCTGAGCGGCTGTGGTCACCGCCCTGGTTAGGAACGCACTCCAGGCACGGGGTCAGGCCGGGGCCCGGGGTCCTGGAACGGCACCTCTGTCGTCCCAGGCTGGCGCCCAACCCCATGGACGACGCCGGGCTGTTCTCCTTCGCCACCTTCTCCTGGTTCACGCCCGTGATGGTGGAGAGCTACCGGCACACGCTCACGGCGGACACTCTGCCCCCGCTGTCGCCGTACGACTCCTCCGACACCAACGCCCAAAGGTGCCAGGGCTCCCCGGAATCCCCAAGGGAGAGGAGCGGGCGGGGAGGGGACCGGGAGCCCCCAGTGAGTTCCCGTGTCCCCGCCCCACTGCGGGCTCCCTCAGGCCGGGCCTCCATCTGAGCCCCCACCCTCCCCAGCCCGGCTCCCGCCCCACCTGCCGGCCCGGCCGCCCTGCCCGCCCCGGCTCCGTCCACGCCCGCACGCCGCACCGCAGCCACCGGGCCCCTCGCGGCTCCTGCGTGGCCGTTTCCGGTGGGGTCTGGCTCATCCTGGGATGCGTGCTTTATTTTATTTATTATTTTTTAATCCTCCCCCCCCCCCCTCCCCGAGGATATTTTTCCAATGATCTTTAGGTGGGAGGGGAGAGAAATAGATAGATTGGTTGCCTCCCACATGAGGCTGGGATGGAGCCTGCAGCCGAGGGACGTGCCCTTGGCCAGAATTGAACCTGGGGTCCTCCAGGCCGCAGACGGGTGCTTTACCCACTGAGCCACGCCAGCCAGGGCCTGCGACTCTCCCTTCAGAGACTCGCCCACCAGAGAGGCCCCGAGCAGCAAGCAGACACGGAAGGCCCTGCCCCCTCCCCTCCCCTCCCGCGCAGACTCCGCGTGCTCTGGGACCAGGAGGTGGCGGTGGCGGGCCCCGAGAAGGCCTCCCTGGGCCGCGTGGTCTGGCAGTTCCAGCGGACGCGCGTGCTGATGGACACGGTGGTCAACATCCTATGCGTCGTCATGGCAGCCATCGGGCCGGTGAGTGGCGCCTCCTGCCAGGTCCCCGGGCTCCGACGAGGGGGGTGGGCTCCTGCCTCTGACCTTGCCACGACCTCCGCGCTCCTGGGGTGAATTTCCATAAAGAGAAGCCTTGCCCCTGCGCACGGCGGTGGCCGCCGAGATTAATTAAGAAGTTTGCGCCCGGAGCTGTGTGGGGACCTCCCCAGCGCGCCCTCCTCTCCCCCCGCCCTCGCTGCTCCGCAGACCGTCCTCATCCACCAGATCCTGCGGCACACGGAGAGCGACACGCGCAGCGCGTGGGTGGGCGTGGGCCTGTGCGCCGCCCTCTTCGCCACCGAGTTCACCAAGGTGCTCTTCTGGGCGCTGGCCTGGGCCATCAACTACCGCACAGCCATCCGGCTGAAGGTGGCCGCGTCCACGCTGGTCTTCGAGAACCTGGTGTCCTTCAAGACGCTGACGCGCATCTCCGTGGGCGAGGTGAGCCGGCGGGCCAGGGCGGGGCCCGGGCTGCCGGGCCAGACGGGCCTCCGGACGGCGCAGCGCCTCCCTGTGGCCGGTCCTGCCCACCAGGCCCGTGAGGCGGACACTCCGGGCTCCTTCACGCTGGGGGATTTGGGGTCTTCTCTGTCCAGCTGGGCGCAGGGGTCCCCTCGTCCCATGGCTTGGACTGACAGCGAGGATCAGCGGCGACACAGTGCCGGCTGCAGTCCTGGCATCGAGCGGATGGACCCATACAGCCGGCGAGTCCATTGCTGTGGTGCTTGGGGGGCCACAGCGGTGACAAAGACTGCCTGGGGGCCCTCAGAGTTGACATTTTCTTTCTTTTTTTTTTAAAGTATTGATTGATTTTGAGAGAGAGAGGAAGGGGAGAGAGAGAGATTGGCGTTCCACTTTTTGATGCGTCCATCGGCAATCCTGGCACGTGGCTGACCAGGATGACCCCCATGCCTGGCATGCTGGGACACCCCCCGGCCAGGGCCCCAGTGGACATTTCTCACGCCTTAACCCTGAGCGACGCAGTGGGCACCGCGCACACAGGAAGCCCCGGTCCCGGGCACCCAGGCCGTGAGCACCGTGTCCACCAGGCGCCCTGCGGTGCTGGGCGGGCGGGCCGCCCCCAACAAAGCAGAGGGGCCGTAGGAGCCCGGCACCGGGCAGGCCGCTCCTCTCCCGCCTCCTCCTCGGCGTCCCGGTGCACGCAGACGCCTCTCCAAAGCCAGGCCGGAACGGGCCCGCGGGCTCGCCGAGCCGGTGCCCGGTGCCCCGCCACCGAGGGGCGTCGCTCGCCCCCCTGGGACCCTGGGCCTCGGGGACGGAGCCGCTGACCCCCGCCCGGACCCGGGCTCTCCTCCAGGTGCTCAACGTGCTGTCCAGTGACAGCTGCTCCCTGTTCGAAGCCGCCTTGTTCTGCCCCTTGCCGGCCACCATCCCCGTCCTCATGGTCATCTGCGCCGTGTTCTCCTTCTTCATCCTCGGGCCCACGGCCCTCGTCGGGATCTCCGTCTACCTCATCTTCGTCCCCATCCAGGTGACTGTCCGCCCGGCCCCGGGGCGCCCACAGGCCTGCTTCCTGCTCTGATTGACTTCAGAGAGGAAAGGAGAGGGGTCGGGGCGAGAGAGAGAGAGAGAGAGAGAGAGAGAGAGAGAGAGAGAGAGGGAGAGAGAGAGAGAAAGAGAGAGGGAGAGAGAGAGAGAGAGAGAGAGAGAGAGAGAGAGAGAGAGAGAGAGAACCATCGATCGCTGCCTCCTGCACATCCCTCATGGGGAACAAGCCCCTGACCGGGGCCTGTGCGACGCCCGGGAATCGAACCCTGACCTCCTGGTTCGCTGAGCCACGGCGGCCGGGCACAGTGTGGTGTTTTTAAAACTTGAATGGGAACGCCCAGGGGAGGGGGCAGGGCACGCCCCCCCCGTTTGTCACAGTCGCCGTCACCGCCTCTGCATCCTGGTGACCCTGCCCCTGGCGCCCCCGACCACGCCGGCCCAGGGACAGTGCGGGCCGGCTTCCCTCAGGCCCGTGCCCGCCCCGGACTCCAGCCTCAGGGGTGGGGGTGGGGCCAGGCCCGCGCTGCACCCGGAACAGCGTGGGCACCTTGCCTTCAGGTGTTCATGGCGAAGCTCAACTCGGCTTTCCGGAGGTCCGCCATCTCCGTGACGGACAAGCGGGTGCAGACCATGAACGAGTTTGTGACCTGCATCAAGCTGATTAAGATGTACGCCTGGGAGAGGCCCTTCACCCAGACCATCCGAGGTAGGGGGCGCCGCGGGGGACTTGCCCCGGGGCCCCTGAGCGCCCTGCTCAGAGCTTCCATCATAGAAGCGGCGTCTGCGCTGGGGAGCGGCTCAGCGGGCGGCCCCGTGTGGTCAGCCTTGGCTGGGCGTGTGGGTGCTGGCGCTGACCACTCAGCTCCCTTTCACAGAAACAGCCCACTAAACGTGTGATCAGAAGAGCGGCCTCAAGCTATTTCCTTGACTTAGATTTCTACACACACACACACACACACGAGACACACAAAACACACGAAATACACATACATACGCACTCACACACTTATAAGCGCTCACATGCACACATGCACACCACATACTCATACACACACTTACTCTCACACACCCATACTCATCCACACGCATATGCACTCATGTACACACACACCATCTCTTACACACTCTTTTTTTTTTTAAAATATATTTTATTGATTTTTTACAGAGAGGAAGGGAGAGAGATAGAAAGTTAGAAACATCGATGAGAGAGAGTCATCGATCAGCTGCCTCTTGCACACCCCCTACTGGGGATATGCCCGCAACCAAGGTACATGCCCTTGACCGGAATCGAACCCGGGACCCTTCAGTCCCCAAGCCGACGCTCTATCCATTGAGCCAAACCGATTTGGCTCTTACACACTCTTGTACACACACTGACACACACTCATAAGCACTCACATGCACACATGTACACCCACACATAAACTCATACACACACTCATATGTACACACTCATGCACACACACACGCTCATATGCACTCATGTACACACTCTCTCTCACACATACACACACACACACCACCCCACACCCCCATACACACAAACCCTCGGTGCCTGCAGAGCCTCGTTGCCCCTCGGTGGCCCGCAGGCTGACATGCCTCATGCAGATAACAGGCTCCGCAGGCTTCTCTCCCAGAGGAGACAGAGAGCAGACAGAGAGGAGACAGAGAGAGGAGACAGAGAGGGGAGACAGAGGAGCGGGCACCGCACCCATCTCCGCCCCATCTAAATGCAAATCCGGCTGCGGGGACGTTTACATAATTGCTGAGGAGCCTCAGGTGCTTGGCCGGTTAATGACCTGAGCCCATTACAGCGGCTCCTGGCCCACAATTACACTCCCGGCCGGCGTGTAATTGGCCTGCAGCTGCGCGCTGTGCTTCGGGCGGCCTCGAGGACCCGTTTCCGGCTGCCCAGGGCAGGGACCCACACTGAGGACCCAGAAAAGCTTCTTCACTCACCCTGGACTCACTTCAAGACACCGACCTGGTCTGAATAAATTTGGTTCCGTGCACTGGTCAGGTCAGGTTAAGCCCATGCATATTTACCGAGTGCCACTGTGCGCACGGCCACCAGACTGCACACGTGGCTCCGTGGCTGCACCTCACCCCGCACCGAAAGGCGGTGTCCCGACTCCCAGCAGGGGGCGCGCAGGAGGCATCTTCTCTCCTTCTCTCTCTCCCTTCCTCTTTCTCTAAAATTCTATTTTAAAAATCTTTTAAAGAGAAGATGAAGGGTGAGCTAAGCTAAAACACAGCCCAAAACCAAGCGCGCTGGCTTTACTCCGGAGCATGTGGGCGTGGCCTGCCCCTCGCCCCCCTTCCCCCCCATCCCCCTCCGTCCACGTGGGGACGTGGAGCAGCAGATGCTGGTGGCGCTGGCGCCCTCTCCCGAGACACACAGCCCCTCGGTGCCCACATGCTCCTCGGGCTCCCGTGTGCAGCACCCTCACACCCAGACGCAGGGGGGAGGTGACCTTGGCGCCCTGCACCGCTCCCGCCGCGGCCAGCCCTGAGGGGCCAGCGCCGGCTCAGTGCCCGGACTCTGCTCCCCCGTCTGCCCCTGGCGGCGGGGCCGTACCCCCTGCCCCGGAGGACGGCGCGGCTGGGCGTGCGGCTGAGCTGGGGCCGTGTTCTGCCGGCAGACATCAGGAAGCGAGAGAGGAAGCTGCTGGAGAAGGCGGGCTTTGTCCAGAGCGGGAACTCTGCGCTGGCCCCCATCGCCTCCACCATCGCCATCGTGTCCACCTTCACCTGCCACATCCTGCTGCGGCGCCAGCTCACGGCCGCCGTGGTAAGGACGGCTCCCGCCTTCGCCCGCCCCGGCCCGGACCCCCCAACAGTGAACGCTGCAACACAACCTGACACCTGGAAAGGCACACACAGACCGCACAAGCCACTGCCGCTGGCTCCCCACGGCGGCCCCACCACCTCAGAGCCCAGCCGAGGTCCCGAGCCACGGCCACCCCCGGCCTGACCCCGGCCTGACCCCGGCCTGACCCGGCCTGACCCCGGCCTGACCCCGGCCTGACCCGGCCCCCGCCCGCAGGCGTTCAGCGTGATCGCCATGTTCAACGTGATGAAGTTCTCCATCGCCATCCTGCCCTTCTCCATCAAGGCGGCGGCCGAGGCCAGCGTCTCGCTGAGGAGAATGAAGGTATAGCTCACGCTGGGTGAGTAGGGAGGAGAGGCCTCCTTTCTGGGGGGGAGACTCCCGGATGAGGGAAGCTGAGCCCAGCCGCGGGAGGGCGGCCCCTGCGAGGTGGGCCGGGGAGAAGGCCCCAGGAGGCGGGTGCAGGCCTGTGGGAGGCGGAGGGCGGGCAGCGCCTCCTGGTGGCCCGCCCTTTAGGGAAAAGGAGACGGAGTCTCTACGGAGACACCCTGAGCCTCCACTCCTGTCCCAGCCGTAGGCGTGAGGGGGTTCCGGGAGTGGGGCTGGGTGTGCGCAGAGCCCTCCCCCCTCCGCCCCCGCATGGCCTGTCTCTGGCTGATGCTACAAGGGGTGGTGATGGGAGTGACTGACTGTGTGCTTCCCACACACAAGGCATTGTGGGAAACGCAAAGACATGGAAGAGAGAGTGTTGACTGGTGTAGAGTAGGACGAGGTGCACAGTACCTGCCGTACATGTGAGGGGATGCGTGGGGCATGGGAAGGGCAGATGCGGTGGTTCTGACGTTGAGGTGAGGACAGGAAAGGGAGGGGGTGTTCCAGTCAAGAGAGCAGCAGGCTCACCTTAGGTGTGGCTCAGTGGTTGGGCTTAACCCATGAACCAAGAGGGCACCAGGTCACCAGTTTGAACCAAAGAGAGACACAGAGACAGAGTGAGGGCGCAAGAGAGAGCAGCAGGCTCACATATCTGCAAACGGACGGAAAGCCCTAGCTCACTGCAGCCAGAGGCCAGCTGTGCGCGCTCATGGCCTCTCTCTCTCCCCTCACCGTCCACACCTGCCCCCAGGGGCCCTGCTGCCCCACCTCCCCACCGCGCAGTCCCTTAGTAAAAGCCACCGTGTGTGAGACGGCCTAGGAGGCACACTACCGAATGGTCCCTTTTTGACCAAAAGACAAGAGTGGACGCCGTCACATGACCTGTGTGTATGATGAGGCCAGAGGGCGCGCCTCTCTCTGACTCCTTCCGGCTCCCGGGCCCTCACCTTCACTCGATGCCCCGTCACCTCATCTGCAGCAGGGCCCAGCGCCTCCCGAACTGTCCCCCTCCCTCCCAGGCACACGCCCAGGTCCCAGAGCCGTTTCCGTGCCGGTCATCTCTGATCGCTGATGGCTCTCTCTCTCCCTCTCCCTTTTTCTCTGAAATCAATAAAAAATATTTTTTTTTTTAAAAAGCTGCTACCTGGGCGTGAGTGTTGAAATGCAGCTCGGGGGGGGGGGGGGGGGCTTTCCATGGGTGACCCACACAGGCCTGGTGGTTAAAGAGCCGTCATCCTCCGTGTCGGGGCCGGGGGACCCCATTTGCTGCAGGTCCCCCTGCGGAGCAGCCTCAGACGCCCCTCCCGGACGTCCTGGGTAGAGCCGCCGAGACCGGGTGCTTGGGGGCGGCTGGAAGGTGCATTGGGGTGGTTCTTGCCAGTGGATGCCGTCTGCCCAGTTGATTTTGTCTCTTTGATCGTAGAGAATTCTCGTAGCCACGAGCCCCCCGGCCTACGTCACCCAGCCAGAAGGCCCAGACACTGCCTTGCTTTTAGCAAACGCCACCCTGACGTGGGCGCAGGAGGCCGGCTGGGAGAGCGACAGCGACATCAAGGAAGCCGAGAAGCGGAGGAAGCAGCGGCCGGAGGCGTACCGCCTGAGCGCCTCGGCCCCGGGTGCCGCGGGCCCCGAGGACCGGCCCCGGGGCAGCAGGTCCGTGCTGCACAACATCAGCTTCGCGGTGAGGAAGGTGGGTCCGGCTCCCGGCGCCCGCCCTCCGCTCTGCGCCCTCTAGAGGCGGGGTACTTTTCTATTGGATTTGTGAGCGGAAGGGAGGGGGAGACCGAGCGACACACTGATGTGAGAGAGACACATCCGGTGGTTGCCTCCTGCACGCACCCCAGGGATCAAACCTGCAACCCAGGTACGTGCCCCTGACAGGAATTGAACTGGTGACCCGTCAGTCCGTGGGCCGATGCTCTCAGCCTGAGACAAGCCAGCACTTCCCCAAGGTTAAAGCCATGGACCCGAACCACGGAGACCTGTCTCCGAGCTGAGGGAAGCTGGGGGCTGTGTCAGTGCCCATCGTCAAGCCCATGTCCATCGGCCTCCGCCGTCCACCAGGGCCGGACTGGCTTCCGTGAGCGTCCTCAGAGCGCTCCTCACTGGAGACAGCGCACGGGCGGGTCACAGCTGACGTTCCTGAGAGGGACAGAGTTAGCACCTTCGACCACCTGCTCATCCTGCGCGGGAGGCCATGGCTACCCTGCTCCATGGCCAGGAGCCTAAGGCACCGGAGCTCAGAGCACTTGCCCAGTGCGAGGCCCGGGCTTCGCCCCCAGGCGCCTGGCAGGCGCTGCCCTTCGCCGCCCTGCAGGGCTGCTCTGCTTAAAGCAAAACGCAAGCCACCCATGCCGGCCAGTATGGAGCCAGCCGGGGCCGGGGGCTGCTGCCCGCCCGCCGCTCACAGGACAGAGTCTCTATTTTATTTTATTTAATTTTATTTATTTTACTTTATTGTATTTGTTTATTTTTATTTTATTTTTTAATTTTTATTTTACATTTAATTTAATTTAATTTAATTTAATTTAATTTAATTTAATTTTAAACAAGTGAGTCATCAGAAGCCCAGGCCTCGTGGCTTCCTCCGAAGACAGGGAGGAAGGTAACGGGGAGGCGCCTGGCGCTCCGTCCAGCCCAACGAGCACCCCCTGGTTAGCTCTCCTCCCCGGGAGCTCGTGCACAGGCCCAGCCGCGCGCCCAGGGCGTGTGCCCGGCCTGGGCACCTCCAGGCCCTCCAGGCGCCCGCCCGGCCGGAGGGGAGGCGCTGCACTGACATCGGGCCCTGCCTCCGCCCACTGAGTCCGGCCGGGTCTGAGGTTACCCCGCCACCACCGGGAGCCGCCGCGGTCCCCCTGCACGGTGTGGGGCGGCACCGGGTCCCAGACCCTGTGAGAACCGGGACGACAGTCTCCTTCCTGTTCCTCCGCAGGGGAAGGTCCTGGGGATTTGCGGGAACGTTGGAAGCGGCAAGAGCTCCCTCATGGCAGCTCTGCTGGGCCAGGTGAGGTGCGGCGCCGGGAGGTGGACCCGGATGTCAGGGCTGCTGCGGTGCGCTGGGTCCGTGAGAGCAGCGGCCCCCGCAGCCCGCACAGAGTTCACGATCGTGTCCGTGAGGCTGGTGTGCTTGGCAGCCACAGCCGGAACCGCCGTCCGCTCTGAGGGTCCCGGCTCTGTGCCTGCAGATGCAGCTGCAGCAGGGGGTGGTGGCGGTCAGCGGGACCCTGGCCTACGTGTCCCAGCAGGCGTGGATCTTCCACGGGAGCGTGCGGGACAACATCCTGTTCGGAACCAAGTACGACCACCAAAGGTAACGCCAACGCAGGGCACAGCCCGGGCGGCGGGGCCTCCTCTCCGCGCGGACCTCTGACCCTCACGCCCACAGGTACCAGCACACGGTGCACGTCTGCGCCCTCCAGGAGGACCTGCGCAGCCTGCCGTACGGGGACCTGACCGAGGTGCATGGAGTGGGCTCGGCCCCACAGCGGCGGCGCCCGACGGCCCAGGGCCGCAGGGCAGCCGGCTCCCTGCACACCGACGCCCGGGGCCAGGCGGTGCCGGACGGTGGGAAAGTCAGGTCCTGCCGTCTTGGGTTGTGCTCAGGGCTGGCACAGCGGAGGTGGCACCAGCCCGCCTGTCGGGTCCAGCGTGGCCGCCCCGGGACCCCTTCCCATCGGGAGGGTTTCTGGCCCCCGCTGCCTGCTGGCCCCCAGGGTGGCTCATTCTCTGAGGACGGGGGTCCAGGTGCTGGTTTGTGGCTGGTCCGAGGGCCCCTCTCTGCCTCTGAGGCCCAGGAGTACAGTACCAGGTCCCCTCCGGACACTGCCGCACGCTGGTCCCTCTGCGCCAGCCACCCCCCTCTGGGGAGCCTGCCCCTCCCCGAGCTTTCTGCCCTCCACTCTCCTGCCCCCCCCAATGGGACTGCACCTGGGACCACCGGTGAGCCAGGCACCCCTCACCCAGTCACCTCTGCCCACAGGCTCCCAGCGCCCCGGGGCATGGGTGCTGTGGGGGCCCCTGCGGGAAAGCGGGGGGCTGGGGCCTGGTGACGAGCAGGCGCACTGCCCCGTCCGCAGATCGGGGAGCGGGGCCTCAACCTCTCGGGGGGGCAGCGGCAGAGGATCAGCCTGGCCCGCGCCGTCTACTCGGACCGCGAGACCTACCTGCTGGACGACCCGCTGTCGGCCGTGGACGCCCACGTGGGGCGCCACATCTTCGAGGAGTGCATCCGGAAGGCGCTGCGGGGCAAGACGGTGGTGCTGGTGACGCACCAGCTGCAGGTGACCCCTCCGGGGACGGCCCCCCCCGACCAGACCCCTCCCCCCTCAGACCAGACCCCCCTCCCCCTCAGACCAGACCCTCCCCCCTCCCCCTCAGACCAGACCCACCCCCCTCCCCCTCAGACCAGACCCCCCCTCCCCCTCAGACAAGATGGTGGTGCTGGTGACTTACCAGCTGCAGGTGACCCCTCCGGGGACGCCCCCCCCCAACCAGACCCCTCCCCCTCTCAGACCAGACCCCCCTCCCCCTCAGACCCTCCCCCCTCCCCCTCAGACCCTCCCCCCTCCCCCTCAGACCCTCCCCCCTCCCCCTCAGACAAGACGGTGGTGCTGGTGATGCACCAGCTGCAGGTGACGGGCGCAGGACTCCGGCAGGGGTGGCACCGCGCTGCCGCCTCCTCCCCAGCCCCGGGCGTCCCATGCAGCAGTCAGGGCGGCAGGGCCAGGGGACACTGTGCCTCCCGGAGCCCGCGGCCCCCTCAGGCGGCAGGCGCTCACGGTGGTGGCCCCCACCCCCCCTCAGTTCCTGGAGTCCTGTGACGAGGTCATTCTGCTGGAGTACGGGGAGATCTGTGAGAAGGGGACCCACGAGGAGCTGATGGAGAAGAGAGGGCGCTATGCGAAGCTGGTGCACAACCTCCGGGGGCTGGAGTTCAAGGTAGCGGAGTGCGTGCCTGGGGATCTGGGAGCCAGGGGCCAGGGCCTGGGGGCTGGGGGCTGGGCCTGGGGTCTGGGGGCAGGGGTCTGGGGGCTGGGGGCCTGGGGGCCGGGGGCTGGGGGCCAGGGCCTGGGGGCTGGGGGCTGAGCCTGGGGGCTGGGGGCTGAGCCTGGGGGCCTGGGGCCTGGGGCCTGGAACCTGGGGTCTGAGGGACCTGGGGGCTGGGGGCCTGGGGGCCTGGGGGCCTGGGGGCCTGGGGTCTGGGGGCCTGGAACCTGGGGTCTGAGGGGCCTGGGGCCTGGGGGCTGGGGGCCTGGGGCCTGGGGCCTGGGGGTCTGAGGGGCCTGGGGGCCTGGGGTCTGGGGGCCTGGAACCTGGGGTCTGAGGGGCCTGGGGGCTGGGGGCCTGGGGGCCTGGGGGCCTGGGGTCTGGGGGCCTGGAACCTGGGGTCTGAGGGGCCTGGGGCCTGGGGGCTGGGGGCCTGGGGCCTGGGGTCTGAGGGGCCTGGGGGCCGGGGTCTGGGGGCCGGGGGCCTGGGGGCTGGGGGCCTGGGGGCCTGGGGGCCTGGGGTCTGGGGGCCTGGGGTCTGGGGTCTGAGGGGCCTGGGAGCTGGGCGCGGGATCGGCCTCCCGGTTCCCGGCTGCGCCTGCAGCAGGCACTGGTTCCTCCCCAGGACCCCGAGCACATCTACGACGCGGCGATGGCGGAGGCCCTGCCGGAGGGCCCCGCGGACAGAGACGAAGGTGCGGGTCCGAGCCGAGCTGGAGTCACGCCTCGTGGCGCCTGGGGCTCAGGGGACACAGACTCTCCCTTTCTCACCCTAGCTCTGGCTCCCGATGAGAAAGAGGAAGGAAAAGAATCCGACAGAGACTCGGAATTCATAGACATCCAAGGTGCGTGCCACCCACTCCCCCAGCTCCGCGCGCCGCCATGCTGGCTGCGCACCCACCGCTCGGGACAGAGAAGGGGGCGCGCAGTGCGTGTCTTTGGGGCGATCAATTCCACGGTTTACTGATCAATTCCACGGTTTACTGATCAATTCCACGAGCCTTGGGGTCAGCTGCCTGAGTCCGATCCTGGCCCCGCCACTTACTAGTTTTCTGACTTTGAGCCAGACAACTTGCCTCCTGTGAACCTTAGTTTGTTAACCTGTAAAATGGGGCAATAATACCAATCTCATGGGTTTTTGCAACATTTTTTTGTAAAAATATTTTCCCATTGAGTTCGGAGAGGAAGGGAGAGTGACACAGAGATAGAAACACCCGTGATGAGAGAGAATCATCGGCGGGCTGCCTCCTGCACGCCCCGCACTGGGGATCGGGCCTGAACCCTGGGTCACACGATCGCCTCTGGGCTATAGGACCTGCCCTGTCTCGGGATTCTCCATGGGGACCCTGTCAGCTGGGCCTGCGCTGCCTCCCTGCGGCCTCCTCCTGCCCCAGGCCCTCCAGCTCCTGCAGGAGCTGCAGCCTTCAGAGCCTCCCCCCAGGACCACGCCCTCCCTCCTCCCCTCACTCTTCCCCTCCCTCCTCCCCTCCCTCCTCCCCTCCCAGGGCTGAGCGCACAGCATTCTCAAACGCCACCTGCCTCCCCCCTGTCCTGCGGACCAAACAAAACCAAAGGAGCCGAAGTGTGTTGGGGATTTGAAGGCGGGGAAAGGGCGGGAGGACTGAGCCTGCCCTGGGGGAGGCCTGGGGAATGGGGGGGGGGGCGCCCCAGGACTGGTGTTTGTCCCCACAGCCCCTCTGCAGCAGCTCGTCCAGGACCAGCTGCCCTGGGAAGGAGGCGTGACCTGGAGGACCTACCACACGTACATTCAGGCGGCTGGAGGTTCGGCAGCAAACGGGTTTCTCCATGGACTCTGCCCCTGAACTCCCCTCCTCCTCAGACGCCTGGGCGCCCGTGTTTACGATTTCTCTAACAACGCGTCTCTCCAGGCGAAGGCCGTTTAGCAAAGCCCTCCCCCCCTCCACCCCGAGAATCTAAAGTCGGAAGATATGGCCTTAACCACGGCACCCCCTACGGCCGCCTAGGCTGCTGGGCCGTGTGTGTGGGAAGGAAGTGAGGGGCGCCTCCATGGCCCCCTGTCCGTCCCGGAGCACTGCCCCCCGCAGCTCGGGGGCACAGCTCACCTCCAGGCCCTCCCCTTCCCGCCCAGCACGCCGGGCGCGCCCGCGGCTCCTGAGGAAGTCGCATCACTCCTGTCTCAGGGGGCCCTGCTGCTTTCCCCCAAGCTGACACCTTGGATCTACTTCTCAGCCGGGCAGACAGGCGCCCCACGTGGGCTTTGGGGCCCAGCCCCGTCCCGACAGCCCGGAGGGCGGCTCCGAGGGGGGGCTCCCCTGCAGGCCCCTCCCCATCGGGCCGGGCCAGGGAGCCGCCGCTGTGCCCTGCACCGGCCTCTCCGTCCGTCCGTCCCTTGCAGGCTACCTCCTCTCCCTCTTCACCCTGACGCTCTTCCTGCTCCTGATCGGCAGCACCGCCTTCAGCAACTGGTGGCTGAGCTTCTGGCTGGACAAGGCCTCCGAGGTGAGCGGCCCTCGGGCACCGGCTCCCGGGAGCCTGACCCCACCCGACGCCCCGCGAGCTCCCCCTCCCCTTGTGGCCCCAGCTCACCCCTCGCGGTTCAGAGCCTGCAGCCCCTTCCGTGTGTCAGGACAAACGGCATCGGGTTCCGTGTGCCACCTCCAGCTTTTAAAGATTATACGTTTTCATTGATTTCAGGAGGAAGGGTGAGGGAGGGAGAGAAACATCAATGATGAGAGAGAATCATTGATCCGCTGCCTCCTGCATGCCTCCCACTGGAACCGAGCCCACACCCAAGCCTGTGCCCTTGAGCAGAATAGAACCCGGGACCCTTCGCTCTGCAGGCCGACGTTCTATCCACTGAGCCACACCAGCTAGGGCCCACCTTCCGTCTTTAAAGGACTGGCCGCGAAGGGCGTGCCAGGCAGACCCAGCAGGTCCGTGGGCCACGAAGGGGCAGGACAGGGCCGCTCTCGCTCCAGCTCGCCCACTGCTGGCCAGCTCTCCCCTGGAGCCGGGGAGCGCCGGGGGGTTGCCTGCCCATCTGCCAAGGTTACATCTGGGCACAGTCCTGTTGCCGTGACAACCAGAGAGGAGGCACTGGGGATGTGGCAGAGAGAGGCGCTGCAGCCCCTGGAGGCGGCTGTTCCCTGGGGAGCAGCGGGAGGGGGGGGGCGCTCGGAGCTGATGGAGAGCCGTCCCTGCAGCAGCCGCTCCCCGGACAGGACAGCCCGGGTTCGGTCAGGGGCAGGCTCCTCCCGGGCGGGGCCGGTGGCGGGCGGAGCGGGCAGCGGAGGCAGA